>NW_027617536.1:0-111000 GCF_964187855.1 Myxine glutinosa | reverse complement strand
CCTCCATCATTCCCTGCTAATTCACGAGCCATCGTTACGACTTTAATATGCAATTTCAAAAACGATGTTAAAATAATTGAAATCAAGTTGGAACATTTGAGAAAGCAACCCACTACTACATGTTTAGTAAGCAAAGACACAGTGCGAACCAATCATTTGAGGAATGAAATCGTTATGATAACATTATTTGTTTTTTTTAAAATGAATTACCAGTTTAGCCAAGTAAATATACAATCAATAGCGAGAGCTGTGGGAACATTGATAAATTTGATTGATGCCACATTGTGAGATTGTCCTTTATTAAAGAAAATTGGTGTTATTGACTTAATCATCAATTACTCTCGCAATGGTCATAAATTTTTTGATATTAAGTAATAACTGTGACTGTAGTAAAGATAATAACTGTGGGTTTCAGATTTAATGGTAAAGATGGATTTTGAGTACGCACAAAAGTTTGAATGTGAAAATCAATATGAAACACTGAGGATTTATATATAATAAACCAAAGAAAATTGGGAATTGTTCAAACATAAAAAGCATTTGTTAAGCTTAAAGTTATTTGGGGGTGTTTTAAAAGCATAAATAATATAATTGGTTAAAATGTAATGTCCTGATAATTAAGTGTACGTAAAACATTTCATTCACTTGCAGTTGTGCAATATTCATCGATATGTTTGATTGAAGTCATCTTATCGTGTGCTGATGCTCGAGAGACCGATTACAAGCTCTCAGGTGTGGAGTTGATTTTCATTTTACATTTATGCGCTTAGTGTGGGGCCAGGTACCCTAAAGGTGTGCTCGCTCGCCTCTGAGCCGTCTCGCCTGGGCTCGAATGTCGACCCAGCTATAAAGTGCCGCCCTGGTGCTTCGCATTCAGGGCGAGGCATCGACGCGTCGCTCCGTCCATCGGACGGACGTTAAGCCGGAGGACCCGTCGCTGGTAAGTAGGTGGATGTTAAAGATCCCATGGTGTCGTTAGCTAATAGTAAGTGAGGCATTACCGGCACCCTGAACAAAATTCAAATTCCTCCCACCTTCAGTCGAATGTCGAACCTGGCCAGCCGGGTCGTGAAAGACTTGAGCCAAAATCTTTCCCCAGCCGACTCGAACATGGGAGGTGGGAATAACTGTAGTTCGAGTAGTGGAAGAGGATTTGTGCCCTCGGTGTAAAAAGCATTTCGAGCACGTACCAGCAACACCGCTTTTATAAACCACTTCCAATTACACTCGAGCACTTCGGAATATGATAATTATGATGACCACAACCACAATAATAATAATAATAATAATAATAGCGAAAAATAATTTCCATTGTTATTATATACTGTATTTGTAGCTTAAATTATAATATGGCGACTTTAACTTTAACATTTGTAAATTTTGTGATCAATGTGATCAATCAATGTCAAGGCAATAAGAACCACAAAAATAATAATAGCAAATATAAAATACACATTACAATTTCTTCAACAGAAGCAGCATTAAAGCAGCATTAAAGCAGCATGCCGGATGTATGAAGATCATTATCATAAAAACGCCGAGCAACTATAGGGATCAGCACTGTCATTATATCCACCATTATAACCATAATAGCATCGAGTGAGGGTCATCATGAAACAAATCCACGATACGTGCTGCCCGCATGATTAGGTATGACACACAACAATACCACAACCACAATAATTATACAAAAAAAAATCATAATAAAAATAACAACCACAATTATATATATATATATATATATTTAAATATGAAGATGGAAATGAAGGCCGAGACAATTATTAAAAATGAATAGATTTTCAGTAAAAGAAATAAACCAGAAATTCCTAAAAACGGAATAATCAATTACCAAGTATCGGTGGATGAATATTCACAATTAAAGAGAACGTCTTCCAAAAAGTGAAGCATAACTTAAGGTTATTTAAGACCGGCATGAAAATGTGATGTGTGTGAAAGCATAGAGGCCCCCTTCTGCTCACCGTGCAGGGAAAGAGATGGAGAGAGAGAGAGAACGAGAGATGAGGAGAAAGAGCTACAGGGAGAGAAGGAAAAAGGGAGGGAGAGTCAAACCGAAGGTTTTTCCTCTTCCTCCAACCTTTCCCTCTTCCCGAGACATCGATCCTTGACTCGTACGCTGTACCTTCCACAGAGAGCAAAGAAATACAGCAAGGAAGACAATGACGGACAGAGCAAGGGACGGCCAGAGAGAGAGAGAGAGAGAGCGTGAAGGCAGCGAGTGGCGCTCAGCAGGCAGAGCACACGCTTCGCATACAAAGCTCTTCTCTCCCCCACTTCCCCTCCCTCTTCTCTCTCTTTCTTTATTTTCCTCTCTTTTTCTCAATATCGCTCTATCTCCCTCTTTCTTTCTCACCTTCTCTCCCTCCTCTTTCTACTCTCTCCCATTCCTTAGCTCTTTCCAACCACTCTCTATTACCTTCTACAATTCTCTCTGTATTTCATGATTATGGTATGCTATGGTAACTGCAAGAGAGACATCTCTACAGGGAGGTTGGAGAAAAAGAGTAAAAAAACGGAAGAAGAGTAATGTGGAGCGGATGGAGGGTGGACAAAGGAGAAGAGAGAATGGGGAATATATTCAGTCAAGGTCAAGAACACCAGAGAGAAAGGCAGGTTAAAAAATAAATAATACAAACAAAAGTGGTGGTGTTTCCAGAAGCAACAACAAACAAAAAAAAAGTGATGAAAACTATGCAATAGAACAAGCATCAGAATTGTCCCTTTGACGAATTGTCCTTTTGAAATTTGAATGCCAGGCACTGTGTGCGTCGTTCGAACGTGGGAACCAATCTGTACACTAAGATTGTCCACAAATGTGATGCGTTGCTTTTCGGATTCACCACACGGGCAATGACACCGTAAGGGATGCCAGGGCAGGAAGAAAAAAAAATCGAACTGATGAACCCTTTGTACAAATCGTCAAACGATGGTCGAACACCATCATGATGAATGTGGTAGACATGGACTAATGCCTGAAGCATGCCTCATAAAATGCAAGGCCACCATCTTATCTTGCTCACCCCGACTATCCCATTATTTTCTTTTGTGTTAAGTGTTTTTAGTTTCTCTTTTATTATTATTTATAACACCAAGACTCACAAATGCAGAACATAATTACATAGAATTTGTGCATCCACATGGGAAGGAAACACCCTAACACATCCCCCTAATCTCGATATTCCACACTTTGCCGTTAACTACACTACCATGGCCGTAGATTCCTGCAAATGGTGCTGTTGTACAGTATGTGTGTACAACATCATGCTTTCATTATTCAACAACAAAATCTAAATTGATTCTCACATCCATATATAATATGTATATATACACGCCTAGTTGGTCAGGGGTTCATCCTACAGCAAGATAATGACCCTAAACACACCTCCAGGCTAGGTCAAAACTACCTTCGAGGAAAAGAACAAGACGGTAGGCTTCAAATCATGGAATGGCCAGCACAGTCTCCAGACTTAAACCCCATCGAGCTGGTTTGGGATGAACTGGACAGAAGGGTGAAAGCAAAGCAACCTCCAAGTGCAACACATTTTTGGGAACTTCTGCAACAGTGTTGGGAAGAACTTCCCGAACAATATTTGATTTCCATTGTAGAAAGAATGCCACGAGTGTGTTCGGCGGTTATATCTGCAAAAGGTGGCTACTTTGCTGAGTCAAAAATTTAAATTAAATTTTGTGAAACAAAATGATTCTATGATTTCTTTTTTATCTCCAATTGTTTATTTGTTCAATGCTTAATTTCAGAGTGCATTGAGACATTAAACTGCGTAAATTTCAACAAAAACTGGAAAAATTGAAGTGTTCTAAAACTTTTGACCGGTAGTGTACATATATATATATACTAGCGAGGTACCATTGCTACACGGGTGGGATGCCATAAGCAGACAATGCAGAAACGGTGAATGCTAAAGCATGAAACTAATAAATTCCACATTCATGTAGAGCACTTTCAGTCGAACGTCAGACATGGACAGCAGGTTTGTGAAAGACTAAAGAAAAAAAAAAACGACGAATGGGAAACAATGAAATCAATAAATTCCACATTCCTGTGCCACCTGTGGTCGAACATCAATCATGGACAGCAGGTTTGTGAAGGACTTCGACAAAAAAAACGTACCCGTTTGAATGGTTCCATACCCAGTAAAAGGCGAATCTGCATATGGCGATCCGCGAATGTCATGCTTAGAAGGTAGAAACCGTCACTGCATTTCGTCATTCACTTGAACTCAATATCTCTATTTTCATTCCAAACAGCACAACTCCAATCACAAATTAAATAGTATTAATATAAAAAATAAACTTACCAACATTCGTGACATAAACAAATATTTAAATCCGGATGTGAAGTCGTTCCGTACAGTTGGGTGAATACAATTAAGAATTCAAAATCGTAATTATATTCACTCAAATCCAAACGTCATTCCAATCATAAATTGATACTTTAACAAAATACTGTTATAAATGACGGTTGTATTGGGATATTATCAAACCAGCTCATTGCCGTCATCTGTCCACTTCCGGATTCGCAGCAGGTTTGTATCGGGTAAATTTCAAAATCATAATTTTATTGAGGAATTTTTGAAACCTCATTAAATCCATTATTGTACATGTCATTTGTTGTATTGTTGATTTTCCTTGTCTCGTTTCTGTGTTTGTGGGTTCGAGGAATAAACCCGTGTGGCGTTCGTCCATGCAGGTAAGAACTTTGGCCCCGTCCGATGCACGCAAAAAAGTATCGCTAATTTTCGGCTTATTCGCCTCGGAGTTAAAGCAAACGGTTCGGCTATCTGCCGCCCGTGATCTTAATTACCGGCGACACAACAATATAGTATATATAAAGTCATGGCCAAACATATTGGCACCCTTGCACTTTTTTCAAATAATGCACTATTTCTTCCAGAATGTTGTGGAAATGAAAAAATATTTTGGTATCCACATGTGTGTTTCTTTGGTTTGCAGTGTAACAAAACAAAAAAGCTGAAAACATTAATAAATCTGAGCTTATTCCACACAGAAATCCTAAAATGGCCCGGACAACATTATTGGCACCTTTTAGAAGTTGTTAGAAATAATTAGATTTCAAGCAGGTTATTCTCCTTTACTTTGGAATTGAACTCATCTGTGGTGAGTTGCAGGTTCCTGCAATATAAAAATTACTCATTCAACCAGTTTGAATAGAGAAAAGGAGTCATTCGGCTGTTTTGTGTCACTGTGTGTGTGCCACAATGAGCATGGAGAAAAGAAAGAAAACCAGAGAATTGTCTGAGGAGGTCAGACACAAGATTGTAGCCAAGGATGGACAATCTCATGGCTACAAGTCCATCTCCAGAGACCTTGATGTTCCTGTGTCCACCGTACGCAATGCTGTCAGGAAGTTTAAGGCCCATGCCACTGTAACCAACCTCCCTGGACGTGACCTTGATCGAGGATTGCAGCGAAGGAATGATTGTTCGAATTGTGGAGAAAGCACCTCGATCAACTGGCAAACAGATTCAAGCTCACCTTCAGACACAAAGTACGGCAGTTTCAACTCACACTTTCCATCACCAACTCAATGAAAGGGGGTTCTATGGTAGGAGAGACAAAAGAAAGCCCGACTGGATTTTGCCAAAACGCACTTGAACAAGTCGAAATCCTACTGGGAGAATGTCCTGTGGACAGATGAGACCAAATTAGAGCTTTTTGGTAAAGCACATGATCTCTTATGTTTACAGAAAACAAAATGAAGCCTTCAAAGAAAAGAACACCTTTCCCTACAGTCAAACATGGAGGAGGTTCAGTGATGTTATGGGGTTGCTGTGCTGCCTCTGGCACTGGGTGCCTTGAATGTGTGCATGGCATCATGAAATCAGGAGATTGCCAAGGCATTTTAGAGCACAATATTCAACCCAGTGCCAGAAATCTGTCTCGGTCAAAGGTTATGTGTCTTGCACCAGGACAATAACCCCAAACACACTTCAAAAAGCACCCAGGAATGGTTGAAGACAAAACGATGGACTGTACTGAAGTGGCCAGCAATGAGTCCAGATCTAAATCCCATTGAACACCTGTGGGGAGATCTGAAAACAGCAGTTGGGAGGAGGCACCCTTCAAATCTGGGAGAACTGGAGCAGCTTGCACAAGAAGAGTGGGCCAATCTGCCAGTGGAGACGTGTAGGAAGCTCATTCAAGGCTACAGGAAGTGCTTGACTGCAGTCATTTTGTCCAAAGGCTGTGCTACCAAATATTAAGTCGAGGGTGTCAATAATTTTGTCAACGCCATTTCTTTTTATTTCCTGATTTCAAAGGATATATTAAGTTCTGAATCAAAAACAACGGTTCTGTAATATTAACAGTGAAATAAAGAATTGTGGAGACCAAATACTTTTGTCAATTTCAACTTATTTTTAGAGAAAATTATGCGTTATTGGAAAAAAGTGCAAAGGTGCCAATATTTTTGGCCACGACTGCACATATATTTATATATAATATATATACATACATAATATATATATATATACATACACACTACATGGCCAAAATTATGTGGACACCTAAAACACACCCGTATGAGCTCGTCGAACATCTCATTCCAAAATAATGGGCATTAATAAGGAGTTGGTCCCCCCTTTTGCTGCTATAACAGCCTCAACTCTTCTGGGAAGGCTTTCCACTAGATGTTGGAACATTGCTGCGGGGATTTGCTTCCATTCAGCCACAAGAGCATTAGTGAGGTCGGGCACTGATGTTGGACGATTAGGCCTGGCTCGCAGTTGGCGTTCTAATTCATCCCAAAGGTGTTCGATGGGGTTGAGGTCATGGCTCTGTGCAGGCCAGTCAAGTTCATCCACACCGATGTCGAAAACCATTTTTGTATGGACTTCGTTTTGTGCTCAGGGGCATTGTCATGCTGAAACAAGAAAGGGCCTTCCACAAACTGTTGCCACAAACTTGGAAGCACACAATCGTCTAGAATGTCATTGTATGCTGTAGTGTTAAGATTTCCCTTCACTAGAACTATGGGGCCTAGCTCAAACCATGAAAAGCAGCCCCAGACCATTATTCCTCCTCCACCAAACTTTACAGTTGGCACTATACATTCAGGCAGGAAGTGTTTGTGGTGAAAATTCAAGTCCACAAAACTCCAGGGATCATGAGGTTTATTCCAATTGAACTCAACACCATCTATAAGAGTATAATAATCTAATAAGCCAGCGTTCATCAATGCATTTCATAAAAGCCCGTCATATGTAAGGCATATTATCTTTCTTACCAACTTGAAGCCAGACAATTGCAGACCAACTCCTCTGACGATAAATCAGCCCTTTTGTAAGCCATCACTGGATGAAGAGGGACCTGCAGCAGTTATCAACCATAATTTCATCACAGCATTCTCTAGGCATCCGCCAAACTCAGATTTGTCTGTCGGACTGCCAGATGGTGAAGCATGATTCATCACTCCAGAGAACGCGTTTCCACTGCTCCAGAGTCCAATGGCGGCGAGCTTTACACCACTTCAGCCGACGCTTGACATTGCGCATGGTGATCTTAGGCTTGTGTGTGTTTGCTCGGCCATGGAAACCCATTTCATGAAGCTCCCGACGAACAGTTGTTGTGCTGACATTGCTTCCAGAGGCAGTTTGGAACTCTGTAGTGAGTGTTGCAGATGATTTTTACACGCTATGAGCTTCAGCACTCGGTGGTCCTATTATATGAGCTTTTGTGGCCTACCACTTCATGGCTGAGCTGTTGTTGCTGTTTCCACTTCACAATAACAGCATTTACAGTTGACCGGAGCAGCTCTAGCAGGGCAGAAATTTGACAAATTGACTTGTTGGAAAGGTGGCATCCTATGACTGTGCCACGTCACTGAGCTCTTCAGTATGGCCCATTCTACTGACAATGTTTGTCTATGGAGATTGCATGGCTGTGTGCTTGATTATATATGCCTGTCAGCAATGGGTGTGGCAGAAACAGCAGAATCCACTAATTAGAAGAGGGGTGTCCGCATACTTTTGGCCATGTAGTGTATATATATATATACATAACCAAAGAAGCACACTAACCCTATGACATGACGCTGACATCATGTGCATAAATTATACCAGGGCAGAGACAATGTTTCAGCGTGGCAGGCGACACTTGTTGCTAACAGGTTGTGCAGCAATTGCTGGTGTGAGACTCAATCTGTGCCTTGCTTCCTAGTCAAGTTAGGGGGTTCAAGCTGTACACACACATATATATATATATATGTATATATATATATATATATATATATATGTGTGTGTGTGTGTGTGTGTGTGTGTTTTCTCATCCCCACTCCACTAACCCTACCTCCCCCCCCCCCCCCCCCCCCATTCCCTGGTGAATTCAAGTACATAAACTGATGCATTGAATTGGGATGCTGTTGATGTAGCACAGGCTTATGGGCCAAATGGCATTCTCCTACAAGTTCCTTATGGATCCTCGGGGAATTAAACAAAAGGCAAATTTCCAAAATGTATAATTGCTCAAACAAATGATTTCACTTTACATCCTTGTTTGAAAAAATAAAATGCACCATTAAGTGTTATAATTGCATCTTCAGGGAATTTTTTCCAGTAATTAATGTGCAGGCCGCCATGTCTTGTCCATGACGGGTTGTCGTACACTGCGTGAGTTCGACAATGTGTGCACTGCTGTATTGTCCAGAACGAGGCCAGAACTTCAGGAAAAAAATTTGAATGAGGAAAGTCCTTGATGTGCAAATTGAACCGATCATTGGGAAATTTGGTATCAACCATCGAAGACTTGATGGAGGAAGGGTCATATGCTCACGTTCTTAAATGGCTGAATGCGTTTGTCCTTCACCGCAGCTACAGGCTCTGCATTATTTGTACAGAAAAGAGTTGTTAGTCTCTCCTGAGAAGATTTGGGTCCAGGCGCAGACATCTCTATGTGTCAATGTGTCATGGTCTTGGCCTGCATTTTCTTCCAAAAAAGGGCCAATCTCCTCTATGTTGTCCACTTAATCTGGCGGTGTACTCATTGCTGGAAAAACTTCTTTCAAGTGGAGAGGGCACTATGAAGAGGACATGTTGGTGCTGGCACCCTTTCCCTGCACAGACGAAAGATGGAGGCCGTGACAATTTTTGAACTGGTTCAGCCAGCTCTTGCAGTTAATGCGCCTTCGCTGTCGCATTGCTGGATATTTCTGCGAGGCCGTTGTAGATTCTCAGTGCGTTTTGTTCTGGAGCAGTTGACCGGAGATCACAATGTTCAATTTGCTCATGAACTGGAACCAGCGGTCAAGGTATAGTCCTTTCATTGTACCATGTGCTTCAATAATCTTGGCTTCACACCTTCTTTACAATCCCAAAGATTGGCTGGAGCAATTCCAATGTCTCCTGAGACACTATTTATGGACTCGCTATCATAATCAACACGAACCTGTGCCACACCTGCCAGCTTCTCCTCGAGAGTCCAGGCACTGTATATGCTGTCCTTTTCTTCTCCTTTCTGATGTTTGTTGCACCCATGTTTGACGAACAATCCACAACCTGCAAAAAAATGCAAACAATTATATTGTTAATTCGGGAGGGTAGAGCAATATCTAGAGTCAGGTAGATCTGAATAGGTAACATGCTTCGTCTGTCGCGATAGGGAATCTACCTTGTAATAAGTTCTGTGTGTTTAGTCCGGTTTGTCGGGTAAGAGTATACCTGTGAACATACCAGGATGTTCCTGTGCTAGGTAGTGATAGGGATTAAAGATAACAGCCCTTGTGTGTCACACCTGGTAATCAAACCTTTGTCCCTTATGGCAATGCATACCCATATAAACACTTAGACAGGCCCTGTAGTGCACACAGTAATTAAATTCCCTTCCCTGACAATGACTTCGGAAGAAAACAGGCAAGAGGCCAGTTCGGGGCACCGTCGCATGGGCCGCAGCCAGCTACACCTCCGGCAGGCCTAGCAGCATAGAGTGACACGAGCTATCACCACGCTACAGGGAACGAGTGATTGGTTGGCGCGGAAGGCGCGAACCTCCAGCCAATCAGGGCGAGCAATGCCAGGTGGGAGGGACTCGGCCAATGAAAGGGCACCAGCAAGAGGGAACATTGGAGGAGAGTGGACGCGAGGTGATGAAAAGGGCTGCACGACATCTTCAGCAGCTCTAGTTTTTGGGTTATTTGCTGCCTCTTGTGCTGCACATCCCTCTCTGGCTGTCTTGTGCTCTCTGCGCTTCCCTTCTTGGTCTTGAGAGGTCCTGGTGGTCGTTGGTTCACCATTTGCATGGTGCTTGGAGCGGTGCTCAGTGCTTTCGGTGCTGTGAACGGGCGGGAAATCGTGTGCGAACGGAGAGGGCGTTGGCTCGGGCCTAGCAAAGCGTGCGATGTGGACGGAGGGTTCCTCCACGCCGGAGATTGGAGCCAAGTGGGGACAAGACGACCACAGATAAGACCGCACACCACATACACACCATAATGAACGGTTCTTTTCGTAATTCATATTCCCTCGTCTCGTATCCGAAATCTGTGTGAGGGGACGCCCCAATTAGGATATTTATTACCGGCGCGTGCTTTTCCTTTCCCACCTCCTTGCGAATAAACCCTTATATTATTTTCTGTATATATATCTGAACGCAGTTTCCATGTGGTTGATTTAATAGGTAAGACTGCAGGGCTCTTGCGCCGTGCCCCTCCATCCCGCGCAATTTGGTGTAGCTTTTTGTTTCCAGAGTCCGCCATTGAGTTTTCGCGTCAGGGGCTAAGGCCTTCGCAATCGGCTTCCGTGACCGTGTGATTTTATTCAAAGGCGGCCGTAAGACAATTGGTGTCAGGCAGTAGGGATTCGAACTTGGCGGACAATTCTTTTGTCCGGAGGTAGCGAATCGATGCCGGCTGGGTGAAAAATCCCGCCCAGCATTTGGAACCGAAATTTTCATAGTCGAGGCGGATAAATTTGTATAGTCGATTGGGCATACGAAGCGCGATATCACGTCTTCGAAAAATTTAAATTTTGTTTTTGGAATTAAAATAAATACGCACGTGGGAAACGACCTTCCTCAAAACGGATGTCGGAGGTCGGTGAAATGGAGGTGTGTAGCGAGGCTTCTGTCAGTTTAGGAAATGAGTCGGATGTTGCTGGGGTGGAGCGTAGTGGTGGAACTTCCCCCGCCATAAGGACGGCCCCGATACCCGACCAGGACTGGATACAAATGATGAGAGAAATGAGAGATGGTATGAGGGCTCAGAGGGAGCACAGTGAGCAAACCAGTAAAGAAATGAAGGACGATATGAAGGGAATGAGTGAGCGATTAGGAAATAAAATTGATGCCCAAAGGAATGAAACGAATGCCCAGAGTAAAGAATTGAACAATAAAATGGAGGGAATGAAAAATGAACTAAAAGGAGAGATGGGAGAAATGAAAAATGAAATAAAGGGAATAGACAATGACATGAAGGGAATTAAAGGGGAATTGAAGGGAGACATGAAGGGATTGGAAAACAAAATGGATGCTCAGAGTGAGCAGATGAAGGGAATGAATGAGCAAATTAATGCTCAAACTTAAAAAAAATTGATGGATTGAAGGGGGAATTGAATGCCCAGAGTGATAAAATTGAGGGATTGAAGGAAGAGATGGAGGGGGAAATTGATGGATTGAAGGAGGGATTGAAAGAACAAATTGAAGGGATGGAAAATAAAATTGATGGATTGGAAGGGAAAATGGAGGGGATGAATGAACAAATGAATGAACAGGGGAATGAAATAAGGGAGATGAATGAACAATTGGAGGTAAATGGGGAATGTTTCCCACCTGGTGGCCTGCAGGTTTATCGGGGCCGGGTGGATGCCCCAACACCTCAACAGGGAGATGGATTTGAATCCTTGCAGCACCAGGGCGGTGGTTCTTAGCAAGAGGGGGTAACATTATTGGGGGTCCGACGAATGGAGCCGGACCGGGTATTTATTGGGGAAAGCCTGTGGGGGCCGCAAAGTGTTGATGGGGATAATGAGAATGATTTGATCCAGCGGCTGGGGACCTGGGACAGTCCCATGGAGGTAGAGTTTGTTCAGGCCCAAAGGAATCTGGGTGATGAGGTGAGTCGGTCCGAGGAGGTGGTTGAGCTGACAGAGGGGACCCTCACCATGCACTACGATTTGGTAACGGAGGCTCCAAAATTACAGAACCAGTTGGGGGAGTGTGTTGGTTCCGGGCTGGATTTGGACATTGGAGGATCGGGAGATAGAGCCTCTGGAAATTTGGTCCCTGTAGGGAATGTGGACCAGCTACAGGGAGGGGCAGAACAACCTGTGGGAGGGGTTGTTACTTGCAGCTGCGGTTTGGGACGGGAGATACAAATTGTTAAAAGGAAATTTAAAATTAAATGGAAATGGGAGTTGGATTTGGAGCAGCCTTGGTTGGAGTTGGTCCCCGGGCTGCGGGATTTGGACGAGGGGAGGTCATTGGTGATGGCCTTTTTTTTCTTCGTTTTTTTTTGTGTACAGAGTCGAGGCTCGTGAAAGAGCTAACATTTATCAAACAAACAAATCAAACAAACAAGCAAACAAAGTATATAAAAAGGGGAGCGGTCGACAAGATGGGGAGAGAAGGGGAGGAAGCACACAAACACAACATTTGAGAGCAGGGACATCGGGAGATGTTTTTGGAGGGAGAGGGCCTGGGGGGAGGCAGGATAGGTATAAAACGCAAGGACACCAAGGACTTCCAGGAAAGAAGTCAAAAGTCACCTCAAAAAAGTGGATTTGGGGTGAAATTAGCAGGGGTAGAAAAGATCAAGGTTTTGGATTGGGGAAGATAAGAGATGGTGGTGACCAGCCGTTTTAAAGACCTGGAGGGAGGAGTGGGATTGAAGAGAGTGAGGGAGTTTGTTCCAGAGGCGGGAGAAAAGAGGAATGAAGGAGTGAAGGTGGGCAGAGAGTCTTGATTTTGGCAGTTTAACCATAAGAGGGTTGCAGGCAGATCTTGTGCGACCTGCAGGAATATTTGGGGGACAGAGCCCAGAGAGAGCTGGGGGAGCAAGGCCGGAGAGGAGTCGGTAGAAGACGGAAAGACCACCAACCTGCCTGCGGTGATTAAGTGAAAGGCCCTCGGAGATAGCGTCATCGTGGGAGATTCCAATGATTCTGAACGCTTTGGTTTCAACAGCCTGGGGCAAAAGTTGCCCCTTTGTAAATTTGGTGATGCCAGCCAGCTGGGGGGCTGTGCTGGCGAGATTTGGACGTGGGGTCAAGCCATGGGTGTCATGGTACGACCTGGACCCCACGGGGGGTCTGGTGGAGTGTGGCATCCCTTGTCCGTCTGGGCGACACCCGAGCGGGTGGCTTGGGCCGACAGGGTCACCGGCCCCTGGTGGGGGTTGAGACCTCCAGGGGGTCCGAGGTGGTTTCTCAAGCCTGTGATGGCATTTATTGAGGACCACTAGGGGGAGGTGTTGTGGGTCACGCTTTGGTGGTGGCACTGCGGACGGCCAACTTGGGCCTGATGTGGTGACCACCCGGTCATGCGGCTTGACACCCTCCTCCTGAGACTCTGGGACAGCCGGCATGTGGTGACCTGCCATGCCGTGCTGGTCTATGGACGTGGGTCAATCTGCATGGACAGGGATGGACATAGCCTGCCGGACAACCAATGGGACATTTGTGGAACGTGATGGTGTGAGAGTGACCTTCCACAGATGGTCCGTTATGATTTATGGACTCTCGGTTTGGGAAGAGAGCCATGGGAGTGTTGAATTGGGAATGTGTAAAGTGCCGAGCATATGGGTCATGCTCGGCTGGCATGTGTATGGCAAAGCATCTTTCTTTGGTGAGGTTAGGAAAATGTGAAAAATGTTTGGCATGGGCAATCTGTGGGTTAGATGCAAATTTAAGGGTGAATTTTGTGAAGAGAAATGGTGGTCACTGCACAGTGACACCATTATTGATCCAGGTGTGCAGACCAAAGTGTTGGAGGCTGTGATAAAATTGATAGGGTAGCAGGACACAGCTTTCAACTGGTTGTGGGGGCGACTGTGCTGATATTTGGGGTGCAGGATCATGGGGATGGAGTTAGGGGTCCGGGGGTCAACGTGGTGCTATGGGTGTCTGAGCTGTGTGGACCATGTCTTCTGGGTGGGTCTCCTGGTGGAGCATAGCTGTCGACTGGACCTTGGTGTGGTCAAGTGTGGGTGGGCACTGGGGGGCTGCAGTTCTGTGGACTGGGGGATGAGGGCGGCGTAGGTGACGTGAGGGGAATGCCACGCACTGCGACCGTCTCCCCCAGGGCCGAGGTTGTGCGTGCGGTAGTGTTTGAGGCAGCAGGTGCTCACCGCATTGGCCAGCTGGGGCTGGTGCAGCTGTGTTCCTCGCAGGGGTCCAAAGGATGGATGGTGGGTCGCACCCTTGTGGACACTCATGGGCCATGTTGGCGTTTAGACTGCTCACCTTGTCCCGATGACCCGTGCACGGTAGAGGTGCGGAGCTGTCGTAGCCACATGTAGTTGTGTAGTGATGATCACCGTTTGATGCAGAGCCACATGCCTGCCAGTATAGTGGGGAGAAAAGAGAAATTTGGAAGAATTTGATTGGTCCAAGGATACATTTTGGGATTTTGTGGGTGGATGGCATTCTTGGACCCGACCACCCTGCTACTACCTGCACTTGAGGTGAGTGTTTTGATGTGTACTGTCCCAGGCTTCAGGACTTGCTTGCTCAATTGGGGACATGTAATTTGGAGTTGGGAGGCGGGTGAGAGTGATGACATGGTCGGTGAGGGGGATGGAATGTGTGCCACAGAGTCTTGTGGGTGGCGTTTGTGTTAGTGTTGTGGTGATGTGTTTTCATGTGGTTGTGGAGAATGGAAACTGAGAATGAGTGGTGATTATTGTGTTTTGAAAATGTGGAATGGTAAAATGTGAACTGGGGATTTCACATGAAGCAGACCATGCAGCGTTTTGTAACACCATCTATGGAAATGTGTTGAGAATTGAATGGCAGCGGGGGAGGAAATGTGCGTTTTGGGATCTTGTGGGTGGGGAAGGTGTGTGTATCCGCAGGTACAGACCAAGCTCTGAGGAGCGATGCCTGCGGCCCCCCTCTGCGGCAATTACCCCTGGCAGCCAGTGGTATCTGGAAATTGGAGCTCGTCGGTGGAGGGTCTGGTTGGGCGCCGTGGGGTAAAGGAGACCCCCGGCGACCTGTGGAGCTGCTCGGAAGCAGGAGGCCAGGAAGGAGCCTGGGGGTGTGGAGACCCTCACCGGCGGGGTAACGGCGGAAAGGGCTGTTGGGCTGCCACGGGGCCAAGAGGTAAAGGGGGTGGGGGGGGGCAATGAACTTGTAAGTCGGTTGACTTGTTTTGTGACTGCGGGCACCACAGCCTGAAGCACCCCCACAGAAATTTAGTGGTACATTGGGATGGCCCCGCAGGTAAGGTTGCGTCTTGTGGCATCCACCGGGGGACGCGTTCTGTAGACCGGGGTATGTACAGATGTTTAGTGGAGTTTCTGAATTTTTGTAAGTTTGTTAAGTTTTGTGGTCAAGTTAGTTTTTGTGTGTTGTTTGTTTCCTCCCACCACAGGAGCGACGAACGGAGATCATTGTAAATATTTGCATGACTGTTAAGGGGATTAGCATGTTAAGGAGAGTAGGTAGGAAGTCCGACTCACTTCCCACAGCCCTCATGATTTATTTCATAGGCTAAGTAAGTGTGTGACAGTAAGTGTTAAGACTGGAATGGTAGCGCCTGCAGTGAACCTAGCAGGATCTATGGTTCCAGGGGGGGTGGGGGCGTGTTATGTCGGGAGGGTAGAGCAATATCTAGAGTCAGGTAGATCTGAATAGGTAACATGCTTCGTCTGTCGCGATAGGGAATCTACCTTGTAATAAGTTCTGTGTGTTTAGTCCGGTTTGTTGGGTAAGAGTATACCTGTGAACATACCAGGATGTTCATGTGCTAGGTAGTGATAGGGATTAAAGATAACAGCCCTTGTGTGTCACACCTGGTAATCAAACCTTTGTCCCTTATGGCAATGCATACCCATATAAACACTTAGACAGGCCCTGTAGTGCACACAGTAATTAAATTCCCTTCGCTGACAATGACTTCGGAAGAAAACAGGCAAGAGGCCAGTTCGGGGCACCACCGCATGGGCCGCATCCAGCTACACCTCCGGCAGGCCCAGCAACATAGAGTGACACGAGCTATCACCACGCTACAGGGAACGAGTCATTGGTTGGCATGGAAGGCGCGAACCTCCAGCCAATCAGAGCGAGCAATGCCAGGTGGGAGGGACTCGGCCAATGAGAGGGTGCCAGCAAGAGGGAACATTTGGAGGAAAGTGGACGCGAGGTGATAAAAGCGGCGGCACGACATCTTCAGCAGCTCTAGTTTTTGGGTTCTTCGCTGCCTCTTGTGCTGCATGTCCCTCTCTGGCTGTCTTGTGCTCTCTGCGCTTCCCTTCTTGGTCTTGAGAGGTCATGGTGGTCGTTGGTTCACCATCTGTGTAGTGCTTGGAGCGGTGTTCGGTGCTTTCAGTGCTGTGAATGGGTGGGACCTCGTGGGCGAACGGAGAGGGCATTTGCTCGGGCCTAGCAAAGCGTGCGAGGTGGACGGAGGGTTCCTCCATGCTGGAGGTTTTTTTTTGTTTGTTTTTTGTATACTGAATCGAGGCTCGTGAAAGAGCTAATTGGAGCGAGCGAGGCTCGTTGGAGCCAAGTGGGGACAAGATGACCACAGATAAGACCGCACACCACATACACACCATAACGAACGGTTCTTTTCGTAATTCGTATTCCCTCGTCTCGTATCCGAAATCTGTGTGTGGGGACGTCCCGATTAGGATATTTATTACCAGCATGTGCTTTTCCTAACCCACCTCCTTGCGAATAAACCCTTATATTATTTTCTGTATATACAGACTTGGCATTTAATATGGAATATTTTTTTTGGGGGGGTGAACTTACTTTTCAAGATGACTTAGAACCAAAAGTTCATTGGAATTATGTTGAAATTATTCTAGATTTTGTTAATGTGACCTTTATAAGAAACAAAAACCACATTTGACATTTTGAAGCAAATAAATTGATCCTTGAAAGTGATGTAAACTGATATCGAACTCAATTCACAGACAGTACTGTGTTAAACTTCTTAGTAAGGGAAACATATGAAAATCTGTTAACTAAATTGTTACCAAAAAATTTCTTCACCAATATGTTTGTAAAGGTGTGTAATAACATGTGTTAAAATGTTGAAGGTCAACTCCCGTGGGAAACCCAGAAAAAAAGCTGTTGAATTCGGGTACCGAAAAATTATTTTCGAGAATTTTTATTTTTTTTAATCGGCCCTTAAGTAACTTATGAGGGGTCAAATAAGGGTTTTTCATGATTCTGAGTTGATTGTTAACATTTATATTTCACCACAGACACTCCTTTGTGGAAAAATAATTTCTAAATATATCTCATTTTCTACTTTGCAGGACATGGAGTCTAGCAATATGGATGAAGACGTTACTCCACCTGTGCTCAATTGCTTCATCTGTGCACGCTCGGATACACCAGCTGAAAGGCTCATACAGGCAACTCCAATGGGATACTCAACTTTATTGAAACAAGCAGAAACTGTCGAAAATGTTACTGTTGTGGAACGTATTGTTACAGACGCGGTTTTAGATGTTATATTGACCGAGCGGTGGTGTATTTAACCGTGTCCGAACAGTTACTCCCCGATTAGAACCCGATTTCACCCGACGTTGACCAGATCGCCCCACAGATATTCAATCGGGAAACCTCTAAAGCGACCGAAAGAGAATGAAAAAGAAGAAGAAGAAGAATACGGAGGAAGAACAGATTTATTATACACACACAAGCAATGGATGGAAGAAGCAGTAACACAGCGAATCGTTAACTTACACTATTCATTTTTACTTAACCCCAAGACAACGAGCAGGACAGGACGTTCACACTTACACAGGGGATAATGCAGGCAGGTAGGGCTTGAGGTGGATTGCTTGAGAGGGAGGCAAAGTCGGGAGGCAGCAGCTCTCAAATTCCTCGCGGTTTTGGCGGGAAAACCCTCCGTCGCGTATCCGCTGCGGTAGACGTCACGCGCGGGTTCGGCACACCTGCTCCTCTTCTTGTGGTGGAGCCGTCTCCCTCCTTTCAGCGCGTCTCTCCAAAGCTGGTTTCCTTGCCGAGTACCTCTCCTCTTTTGCTTGGAGCGTTTCGCATCTCACCGCTCCTCTTGGTGTCGCCTCTTCGCTCATCTCCCAGGTCATCTCGTCAAGCAGTCCCTTACAGTCGCTTTTATCACCTCGGGCGAAATCAAGCCGCCGGCTCCGAGGGCACGCCTACCGGGTCGCTCACCGCGGTGCTGATTGGCTGTTAGGGCTGGTTCACTCCTTCCCTCTTATGACGAGGTGGAGACACGCCTTTCTTCTCCGACTCAAAGCACATGGGCAATGGCGGCCTGCGGGATTGAAAACAACTCCCCTTTTGAAAGGAACTTTGGAGAGCGGAGATGTTTGGGGAAATTGGAAGGGCCTACGCTTATTTTGTTTGATACAATGCAAAGTCAATCTAGTGGGAAACACATATTTAGCCTACATGGAATAAGGAAATACACTATTTAAAAGATATATCGTGACCTGCGTGTAAGTTTCATGGAATTAACTAGGAGGACGGCTGCGACCATTATTTACATTAACAGGGTGTTACCATCCTTTTGTAACGTTCACATTGTAACGTTTTCACATTCGTTACACTTCCTCCAAAATTGTTACACTTCTCAAAACCCGTTACACTTCTCAAATTCGTTACACACTTCTCAAAATCGTTACAGTATGAAGGAGGCTCAAAAGGAAGGAAAACTGAGGTACCACCAGAAGTGTAAAAATGATCTGTACAACAACTTTGTTGCAACCACCAAGAAGTCAGCTCAAGCATCAAAGGCAGAGAAAGAGTCATCAAAGTTGAAGAGAAGACGCACTACTTGTGAGTTCAGTTCATCAACTGGCTGCAGTTCTAGAAGATCACAGTCAGTTGACCTCCTGTATAAGGATGTATGCATTCTTTGCAACCAACCAGCCCAGCTCTACAAAAATAATCCAGCACAAGCAAGAAAGAAATACAGAGTGCCAGATAATTTGACTGCAGATACACTGAAGGCAAGCTTGCTGAAGACAGCATGGAGTCGCGGGGATGACTGGGGCACTGAAGTCACTGGACGCCTGGAAGGGATCAACGACTTGGTAGCAGTAGAAACACTGTACCATTTGCGATGCAAACTTATGTTTGCGAGAGGTGACAGTTTGTCCAAGACTGATGAGGAAGGAAAAAGGAAGAGAGGACAGAGGAGTATTGATGAGGAGCGAGAGGCAGTTTTTATTGAATTCTGCGAATGGTTAGACTCAGAATTAGAGCATGGGGTAATGAACATGGACCAAGTCCATGAAAAGCTGCAGGAGTTTGATCAGTCACCAGAGAAGAGCCTTTCTTATTCAAAGCATTGGCTAAAGATAAAACTTCGAGAGAAATACGAAGACACCTTGTATTTCACAACACAGGAAAGAAGGGCAGATGTACTCTGTCTCAAAGATGGCACCGACAATATTCTGCGAGGGCATCATGCTAATCTTGACCATGGAGATGAGAAGACTCAGATCATAAAGACGGCACTCAAGTTCATATCCAATGATATTGCCTTGATTGATTTAGGTCCAAAGTCATACCCCACCACACACAGTATGACTGAGATCGATAGTCAGCTGACACTTGTTCCTGCAAGCCTTCAGATGTTCTTGAGACCGATTGTCAAGACAGACGAAAGAGTTGCCATTTGGGGGCAGAATTTTATTAAGGCCTGTCGACCTCGGTCTGGAGTATTGCCACACCAAATGGGGCTTGCCATACAACTTGATCATAGATTTGGGTCAAAATGGATGCTCAACAAGTTCCACCGGCTGGGATACACTGAGTCTTACACGGAGACACAAACGTACAAATACTGCTTCCTTAATAGTAGGAGTGGAGATGATGTTCCAGATACTTCTGGCACTCTTGACACCATTGTGGAGGAAACCGATGAACAGATCAATGATGAGGTTGCGGTTGATGCTGCGCTTGAGGATCAATCAGTGAGACAGCCAAAGTGCCAGCCAGTGAAAGTGAATTGTCAAGTAATGATCAGGTGGTCTTTATGGAGGTTGGGGAAACAAACAATGCAGTCACTCAGTTTGTTGGAGACAATATAGATTTAAACATTGTCTCTATTCATGGAAACACTCCCTTTCACTCAATGGGTTGGATCGAAGTCACCTCTCTGGCACCACCTTTGCCAGATCCACAGACAACAGCAGCTTTCCCCCGGGTGAAGTTGAAGGCACTCGACAAAGCTAAGATCCTGAGAGGAACTGAAGTAAAGATTATTCCATTTACGAACAGGAAACAGATAGGAACGAACGCGATCATGTTTCTCCCCCTCGCTGAGCTTTCCTCCTCCCTGGCTCATGATCAGCCACTCCTCACTCCAGGTGACACATTCTGGGCAGCGGGGTGGGTGATCAAAGCCTACGATCCTGAGTTCCCACACTCCAACTGGAATGGCTGGATGAAGAGAATCCATGCTAATGATGCAAAGCAGAGCACACAGATTGAGTTCCTCCCAGTTAATGAAGGAGACCCTAATGACCTCAACACCATCTTCACCACTCTGAAAGAGTGCATACGGCTCTACCTCCAACAGAGGGTGCAGCTGCACAACATTCACTCCGTGCCTACCTGCAGACCCGGGACTGGATCCTTCTACAGAGCATGTCTCTGAACCCCAGTGACTATGGATGGACAATAGGTGTGCATGGGTATGAGCCAGTTCCAACACTGGACCCCACGGCTCCTGAGGAGCTATTGCAGTTCACGAGCTGTAATTGTAATGGAGATTGCAGCAACCGGCGATGCAGCTGCAAGAAGAATGGGGTCACGTGCATCTCGGCCTGTGGAGTCTGTAATGGCATTACATGCAGAAACTGCAGTCATGATGTTGTTGAGTCTGAAGAAGACATAGACAATGACTGTTGAAACTTCTGACATTGTGAATGAGAAATAACTCTTGAGTATTATATATGTATGTGAAATAAAAGCTACTTTGTGTGTAAATGTAAAAGTGAAAATATAAATGTTAACAATCAACTCAGAATCATGAAAAACCCTTATTTGACCCCTCATAAGTTACTTAAGGGCCGATTAAAAAAAATAAAAATTCTCGAAAATAATTTTTCGGTACCCGAATTCAACAGCTTTTTCTGGGTTTCCCACGGGAGTTGAACTTCAACATTTTAACACATGTTATTACACACCTTTACAAACATATTGGTGAAGAAATTTTTTGGTAACAATTTAGTTAACAGATTTGTGAAATATCTCATAAAATGCCCTTACTAATTGCCCAGATGAGAAAGAAAATAAATAAATGATTAATAATGAAAATAATTAAATAATAATAATAATAATAATAATTCATTTATTTTGTATAGCGCTTTTCATGAAGCCCAAAGGCGCTTTGACAGAGTGCAAAACATAATGCATAACAAAACATGAAAACAAAAATTGCAAAAAGACAAGAATCAATGGGGAAATATTTAAAGCAAAAGGAGGGAGAAGGAGAAGTGATAGTCAGGGGTTAAATGCTGTGGGTTGAATGTTGAATGCAGTGCTGAACAGGTGGGTCTTGAGTGATGTTTTGAATGTGGTGAGTGAGGAGGAGTCTCTGATGGTGTGAGGTAGTGAGTTCCAGAGGGTGGGAGCAGCGATGGAGAAGGCCCTGTCCCCCCAGGATCTGAATTTGGGATGGATGGGGGGGGGGGGGTCAGGAGGTTGGTACCAGCAGAGCGGAGGTTGCGGGTGGGAGTGTGTCTGGAGAGGAGGTCAGCCAGGTAGGATGGGGCCAGGTTATGGAGGGCTTTGTAGGTCAAGAGGAGGATTTTGTACTGGATTCTCTGGGAGATGGGGAGCCAGTGAAGCTTGTAAAGGACGGGGGTGATGTGGTCACCGGTCCGGGAATGGGTGAGTAGACGGGCAGCGGAGTTCTGAATGTATTGGAGTTTATTGGTGATTGTTGAGGGTGAACCATAGAGGAGGCTATTGCAGTAGTCCAGACGGGAGGTGATGAAGGCGTGGATGAGGGTTTCTGCAGCCGTGGAGGAGAGGGATGAGCGGAGACGGGCGATGTTTTTCAGGTGAAAGAAGGCTGTCTTTGTGATCTGTTTAGTGTATTTGTCGAAGGAGAGGGTTTGGTCAAAGATGACGCCAAGATTCCGGATGAGAGGGGAGGTGGATACTGGGATACCGTCGATGTTGAGGGCAAAGTTATGGGTGGATTTTGTGAGCGTTTTTGGGCCAATGATGATTATTTCAGATTTATCACAGTTAAGTTAAGTTTGATTTGAAGCCAGGATTTTATTTCAGAGATGCAGTTTGTCAGGATAGAGTGGGTGTCGGTGGAGACGGACTTGGTGGAGATGAAAAGCTGGATGTCATCGGCGAAGCAGTGGAATTGGAGACCATGACGGCGGATTAAGTGACCGAGGGGGGACAGGTAAAGGATGAAGAGGAGGGGGCCAAGAACTGAACCTTGGGGGACACTTTGGGGGAGGGGAGCAGTGGGGGATTTGCAGTTATTGATGGAGATGAACTGGCGTCTGTCAGAGAGGTATGATTTAATCCAAGAGAGGGCAGTGCCGGTAACGTTAAAGGTGGATTCAAGTTGGGTGAGGAGGATGGTGTGATCGATGGTGTCAAAGGCAGCGCTGAGGTCGAGGAGGACGAGAATGTTGAGGTTGCCAGCGTCAGAGGAGAGGAGAAGGTCGTTGGTGATTTTGAGGAGAGCAGTTTCAGTACTGTGGTTGGAGCGGAAATCCGGATTGGAATGTTTCATACAGGTTATTGGCAGAGAGGTGATGTTTGAGTTGAGTGGCTACAGCGCGTTCCAAAACTTTCGACAGAAAGGGTAGGCTGGAGATGGGTCTGAAGTTGTTTAGGGTGTCAGGGTTTAGACCAGGTTTTTTTAGAATGGGGGTAACAGCAGCAATTTTAAGGGATGGTGGGACGATGCCGGTAGACAGGGAGGAGTTTATTGTTGCAATGATAAGTGGAGAGAGAGCAGGGAGGGAGGCCTTGACAAAGCTGTAGGGGATGGGGTCAAGAGTGCAGGTGGCAGTTTTCATTCCTATGAGGAGTTCAGAGAGGTCAGTAGGGGAGACCGGGGAGAATTGAGACAGGGGAAGGCAGGATAAGGGGGGGGGGGGGCAGGTGGTTGGAGGGGGAGCGGGTGCGGCGGTGGTCAAGCTGTTGTAGATGTTGTCAATTTTGCGTTGGAAGAAAGAAAGGAAGGAGATGCAGTTGTCTACTGTGAATGACTGGGTGGTGGTGTCCAGGGGGCGGAGGAGTTTGTTTATTGTCGAGAAGAGTGCTTTTGGGTTTCCGGAGCCAGAGTGGATAATTTGAGAGTAGTAGGTGGAGCGGGCGTGGGAGAGGGCATCTTTGTAGTGTTGTAGGTGGTCCTTGTAGGCTTGGGAGTGAACTGTGAGACCTGTTTTATTGCGGAGTCTTTCAAGTTGGAGATGGAGATGAGAAGTCATACCATGAGACCATGGAGATGAGAAGACTCAGATCATAAAGACGGCACTCAAGTTCATATCCAATGATATTGCCTTGATTGATTTAGGTCCAAAGTCATACCCCACCACACACAGTATGACTGACATCGATAGTCAGCTGACACTTGTTCCTGCAAGCCTTCAGATGTTCTTGAGACCGATTGTCAAGACAGACGAAAGAGTTGCCGTTTGGGGGCAGAATTTTATTAAGGCCTGTCGACCTCGGTCTGGAGTATTGCCACACCAAATGGGGCTTGCCATACAACTTGATCATAGATTTGGGTCAAAATGGATGCTCAACAAGTCCACCGGCTGGGATACATTGGGTCTTACATGGAGACACAAAACTATAAATACTGCTTCCTTAATAGTAGGAGTGGAGATGATGTTCCAGATACTTCTGGCACTCTTGACACCATTGTGGAGGAAACCGATGAACAGATCAATGATGAGGTTGCGGTTGATGCTACGCTTGAGGATCAATCAGTGATGACAGCCAAAGTGCCAGCCAGTGAAAGTGAATTGTCAAGTAATGATCAGGTGGTCTTTATGGAGGTTGGGGAAACAAACAATGCAGTCACTCAGTTTGTTGGAGACAATATAGATTAAAACATTGTCTCTATTCACGGAAACACTCCCTTTCACTCAATGGGTTGGATCGAAGTCACCTCTCCGGCACCACCTTTGCCAGATCCACAGACAACAGCAGCTTTCCCCCGGGTGAAGTTGAAGGCACTCGACAAAGCTAAGATCCTGAGAGGAACTGAAGTAAAGATTAATCCATTTAAGAACAGGAAACAGATAGGAACGAACGCGATCATGTTTCTCCCCCTCGCTGAGCTTTCCTCCTCCCTGGCTCATGATCAGCCACTCCTCACTCCAGGTGACACACTCTGGGCAGTGGGGTGGGTGATCAAGGCCAACGATCCTGAGTTCCCACACTTCAACTGGAATGGCTGGATGAAGAGAATCCATGCTAATGATGCAAAGCAGAGCACACAGATTGAGTTCCTCCCAGTTATTGAAGGAGACCCTAATGACCTCAACACCATCTTCACCACTCTGAAAGAGTGCATACGGCTCTACCTCCAACAGAGGGTGCAGCTGCACAACATTCACTCCGTGCCTACCTGCAGACCCGGGACTGGATCCTTCTACAGAGCATGTCTCTGAACCCCAGTGACTATGGATGGACAATAGGTGTGCATGGGTATGAGCCAGTTCCAACACTGGACCCCACGGCTCCTGAGGAGCTATTGCAGTTCACGAGCTGTAATTGTCATGGAGATTGCAGCAACCGGCGATGCAGCTGCAAGAAGAATGGGGTCACGTGCATCTCGGCCTGTGGAGTCTGTAATGGCATTACATGCAGAAACTGCAGTCATGATGTTGTTGAGTCTGAAGAAGACATAGACAATGACTGTTGAAACTTCTGACATTGTGAATGAGAAATAACTCTTGAGTATTATATATTGTTGCGGACGCGGTTAAAGATGTTATTTACCGAGCGGTTGGTATTACCGCGACCGAACAGTTATTCCCCGACTAATACCCGATTTGCCCCAAACTTTGGCCGGATCGCGCCACCGCTATTCAATCGGGAAAACTCTAAAGCGACCGAATGCAAAGAAGAAAACGAAGGCAAAGAAAGGTTTGGAAATACTACTAAATTTATTTACTATTCACACACATAAGCAAAAAGACAGCAGTCACGTTTATTTACAAGCACATGAGACGCAGGTGACACAGTGAAAATACTAGCTTATACAGACTTATTGTTACTACCCAGGGACAAGACAAAAGACAGACCACGAGCACACTTACAGGGGGAATGATGATAGGGATGGCAGGTGGGTGGCTGGTGGATGGCTGGCGGGATAGGGAGGTCCAACTAGTTCTGCAGCTGATCGACTCGTGGGCAGCCGCCGCTCCTTCGCGGCCCTGCTCCAAACTGCCGTCCAGGCCTCACGCTGCTGTGGCTGCAGTTTCGGTGGCTCCAGCTGCAGCAAATGCAGTTTCAGTGGCGCGAGCTGCAGCAAGTGCAGTTTCGGTGGCTCGAGCTGCGGTGAGTGCAGTTTCGGTGGCTCGAGCTGCAGTTCAACCCTGGACTTCTTTCGCAGTTTTTCTGTCGTCAAAGCTCATCTCCCTTGTCTGCCTTGGGAACGCCCTGCCGTGGGTTATATAGGCCCCACCCCTCAACCTTCGCGAACCTCCTCGATGTTTCTTTCCACACCCTCTCCAAGTCCAACCCCTTGTTCGTGGTTGGTTGAGTGGGGCTGACTCACTCCTCCCCTCTATGACGAGGTGGGGACCCGCCTTTCTTCCCCAACCCTGCCTCGTGGTCAATGGCGGCAATTGGAGCGGAGGTAGTTTCCAATCGACGAAAAGGGGGAATGGAAGTTTTGGGAATGGGAATGAAGGGAATCTATCTCTTTCACTTGGTGCAATGGAGTACTTCTATTAATGGGAGACACAGCCTTACCCTAAAACACAGAATAAGATATAACTATCGAACAGGGGTATTCTATGATTGGCTGATGTGTATGCTTGTGGACTAATTATGGGACGCCCTTTTGACCTTTACACAGCTCCGGAGGCAGGAGGCGCAGAATAACCAATAATAATAATAAAGCACACAATTAAAAAAAACACAATCCTCATATCCGCAACAATATGTATGTGAAATAAAAGCTACTTTGTGTGTAAATGTAAAAGTGAAAATATAAATGTTAACAATCAACTCAGAATCATGAAAAACCCTTATTTGACCCCTCATAAGTTACTTAAGGGCCGATTAAAAAAAATAAAAATTCTCGAAAATAATTTTTCGGTACCCGAATTCAGCAGCTTTTTTTCTGGGTTTCCCACGAGAGTTGAACTTCAACATTTTAACACATGTTATTACACACCTTTACAAACATATTGGTGAAGAAATTTTTTGGTAACAATTTAGTTAACAGATTTGTGAAATATCTCATAAAATGCCCTTACTAACAGTAAAATTACAGTTCAGTACTTCGTGTAACCCCCACGAGCATTCAGGAGAGCACGTACACGTCGAAGCATGCTGTTCACGAGATTTGCCAAGGTTTGGACAGGAATCGCTTGCCATGCAGTGACAATAGTCTGCTGCAATTCACGCACAGAGGTAGGCCGCTGGTCCAAGTTGTCGATTTGACGCGTTAATTCTGCCCACAAGTTCTCTATCGGATTCATATCCGGGGACATGGCAGGCCACTCCATATGCTCTACACCACGGTCAGCAAGAAAGTGTTGGATCATGCGAGCATGATGAGGCCGTGCATTGTCATCTTGGAAGACAAAGTTTCCTCGAAAGGCTGCACGAGCAAATGGAAGCAATGTTTCTTCCAGAATGACCCTGTACTTGAACTGGTTCAGGTTTCCATTCAGATCAACCATGTCAGTTTTGCCCCCTGCATGAAAAGCAGCCGAAACGGTCACCCCACCACCTCCAGCTTGGACTCTTGGCACTATACAATCTTCGTTGTGGGCTTCATGCACTTGTCTGCGCACTCGGACGCGGCCATCTTGACGATAGACCAGAAATCTAGACTCGTCACTGAAGGTCACGTGATTCCAGTGTCCTGGCTGCCAATGACGGTGCTCTCTGGCCTACTGCAATTGGCGCTGGCTGTGTTGTCTGGTCAGGCGTGGCTTTCTCAGGGGACGCCTGGCACGATAGCCTGCTTGAACCAGTCGTTGGTTGACTAGCCTTCTGGATACAGGTGCATTTGTCAGTTGCTGCCACTCAGCCCTAAGCCGATTAGCTGACTTGATACGGCCATTGCAGACTAACCGGTGCAGCTGGCGATCATCTCTCCTTGTGGTTCTGCGTGGACGTCCTGGCCTCGGTATTGGAGTAGGGACACCCCTCTGAGCATTTCGTTTCAGGATCTTTGTCACCTGACCTTGAGTGATGCCATACTGCCGAGCAATAGCACGCTGTTTCATGCCAGAATTTCGTAAAGCCACCACTCCATGACAAACAGCATTGTCAAGTTGACGGACCATCTCCAGAGGAAGCGGCAATAACTTTTGTAGACGTGCAGCAGTTGTTTTCCACGAATACAGAACGCAACGACCCTTATATACCCGATGGTGAAGCCAATCGTCAAATGTACCTGTCCTTACATTTTGTCATGCTACCTGTGATTTCATCCTGTTATTGACTTCTTGCTGCGAAAGACAATCAGTGACATGGTTCTTTCAACAAAGACATCACCGAAGGGTAAAAGAAACTCACCAGCTTGATATACTGAGTTCAGAAAGTAAACCCAAGTCAAGAAAAAAAAAATATTCCATATTAAATGCCAAGTCTGTATATACTTCTCCCACCCCCCTCCCCCCCTTCCCACGCCTCCTGCCCTCAAGACCTCTCCCTCCCACACTTCTCCCTGCTCTCAAATGTTGTGGTTGTGTGCTTCCCCTTCTCTCCCCATCTTGTCTTCCGCTCCCTCTTTTTGTATATTTTGTTTGTCTGGTTGATTTGTTTGTGAAATAAATGTTAGCTCTCTCACGAGCCTCGATTCAGTATACAAAAAAAAAAAAAAAAAAAAATCTCTCTATATACATCAAAGACAACATCAATGCGCTTGCTCTGACCACCTTCATGGATAACTTGAGCCAATTCTGATTCTGCCAGTTGGGAGAACGTTTTGTCTTTCCCCTTCATCTTTTGGACCTGGCTCATTCCATCTATCAGAGTGGCTGAAGGTTGAGGGATTATTTCTGTTGGTGAGACATGCTTCTCCAACACCCTGGCAAGAGCAGCCTTGTTGGTCTTACGAAGAGACCCATCAATGTTGGCTAGGGCCCAAGGCAAAGGTCCAAGTGGGTGGGCTAAAACTTCACCCATGTGCAGCTGCCTGCTTTCTGCAACAGGAATCATCTGCCCAAACAGCTTCCTATCAGCCTTGAGGATAACTTCCTTTCTGTTGTCAAGGGTACGTGATTTCTTGCCAATGTCTGAGAATGTTTTCAGCTTCTTCTTTGTAATCCTGTCATGAAACTTTATGGCTGGACTGTCTGACTCCATCCTCGCTTGTTTGAAATCTTCATAAGCGTCTTTACCTATTTGGTGGGCTTCAATGAGGTTTTTAGCAACATCTGATGGTGCAGCAATGCCAGTCGACAAACTGACAATGTCTTCATGGTCAGGATCGGAAGGACTGATCCAGCTGGACTCCATCATTTCAACAAGTGATTGAATATCAACTTCATCCTTCCTGATTCTTGGTAATTGTAGATCAGGATGACTAAAGTTGGAGTCATTCTCACCAATCATGTCCCTAAGCTGCCTCAGGTATCTGCTCCTGCACTCGGATGTGAGGGAGTATCTTGTCACAGCTCCTTCATTCAGACTGAAGCCTTTTGTTCCGCCAGGGGTTTGTGTATCCCTGTTGACAGTCTCTTCTATTGTTTGATCAACAGGTATACGCCCAAAGGGGTTGTGGCTGCCGATTTGTACTGCAAATCTCCCTTGGGTGAACTTGGTATATACATCCGGATGTTCTACTGACAGCTGAGTTATAGAGGCATAGTAGTATGGGAGAAACCAGGAAGAGTGCACCTTGTCGTAGGCAAAACACCAGGGGATCATCTGTCTGATAGCTGCAAGGTGAAGTGTCCAATTGCCTTCTTAGTCAGGTTCACTATGTTTTTTCGTTCAAAATCATGGTAGATTAGCAAACCTATACATTTTTGGAAACGTTATTACATGGAAAATCTGAAAATCAATGTTTACATTTGCCAATTCCAACCAATTCGATTCGACCAATTCAACCAATTCGACCAATCGACCAATTCCATTCGACCAATTCGACCATTCGACCAATCGCTTCGATCGACCATTCGACCATTCGACCAATTCGATCGATTTGATTCGATTCGATTCATCGAATTCGATTCGATCGACCATTCGACCAATTCGACCAATTACATTCGACCAATTCGACCATTCGACCAATCGCTTCGATCGACCATTCGACCATTCGACCAATTCGATCGATTCGATTCGATTCATCGAATTCGATTCGATCGACCATTCGACCAATTCGATTTGCCAATCAATTTGACCGACCTTTGCTTGTGTGGAACGGACTGTGAAAACGATGCGGACTATATTGTCGGATACGACACACAGGACAGTGATGACGAACTCTAAATGGCATATTCTGTAATCGTGTATGTTTGATGCCATTGACTGCCTGTGTATATTTTGTCATTGACTGCCTGTGTAGATGTGAAGTTATACTGACTGCATGTGTATATATGATTTTGCTGACTGCCTGTGTATGTTTGGTGATATGAATTATTGTGACACATTTTGATGTTATTAACTGCCTGTACAAAATGATAACATGTATTTGATTATGCAACTTATCGCGAATATAAAGACAGTATTTTGCAATTCAAAACCTTTGATTCGTGTCTTACCATTCCCCATAGCACTAATTTGATACTTTCGTTGGATTCCTTGTCCCTGAAAATATAGGTTTAGTATATTTTAAAAAGTTTTTAGGGTAATTAGAGGCAGAAATAGAACAAAATATGTATTTTACAGTGGCCATTTTGAAAATCCAAAATGGCCGCCATACAGGTATCGCTCCAAATGTAAACATTGATTTTTAGTTTTCTTATGCTATAACCTTTCCAAAAATGTATAGGTTTGCTAATCTACCATGATTTTGAACGAAATATAATTTATTGACATAGTGAACCTGACTATCTCTTGAGGCTCTGATTAGGCCCAACATAACTTCTACCAGGTCAAGGTAGGTCATGCAGAAAGCCGACAGACTGGTGGCATCTCTGAGGGACTCCCGATATTCAAGGAACAATTCCAGGATATGTGTACATGACTCTGTCTGAAGCAATTGGGTGGTCCAGCTCTCTGTCCAACATTATAAGTTGGGAGTCTAAGTGGAATAGGGGAGATGCTTCTCTTCTTTGACTTAGTTACTGTTGGTAGTGCTGACTGTGGTAAAGGTCCTTCAACTTTCGGTTGGACAGCAATGCTATTCACTCTATGGGATGTACCACCACCACTGAGTGTCTCTTCAAGTCTGTCTATATTGTCCCATGCAACAGTTGTAAAAACATGGGGATGAGCGTTTGGAAGAATTGTATTTTCATCTGCAAGTTCTAGCTTCTGAAGACACAATGCTGTGTCAACCTCATCCAGGTGCGCGTAAGACACACTGTGGCCAAGTCGATTCATGATCTGTATCAGTTCCTTGTTTCCTTTCAAAGACTTTATGGCAAAAGGGAGAACATGCTGAGGCGGCTTTGTCCTGCCATTTGTGACAGCAAATACCAGATCGCTGCCAAATGAAGTTACCAAGCATTGGACTCTTGGTGAAGGATAGACTGCCAGGTGTTCCAATTTTTCATTTCATTTCGTGACCTGAAAATCGGGTGGGCATCAAATTGGCATGATAATATAGAAAAAATTAAGAAATAATGTTCATGACTTTTCACAAGTCAGATTCTGGTACGTTAGTCTGTTATATAATGTTGAAATGTATAATTTTATTTCCAAAATCTCCGTTTAGCCTCGAACGCATTTCGATGTATTGACCAATGAGGATCGCGCTTATTCGCGCTACGAACGATGTCTGGGCTTCCGGCTGCGAGTAAACAAAATGGCGGCCTCCAGTAGCAGCGACGGTGACGAGGGTGGGAGCGAGAAACGCTGTTATATGTGCATTTCTCCGGCCAAAAGATCAAGTTTAATACCTTTTAGTGATATAACATGGCCGCGATATATGCAATTTGTTCTTACGTGGCAGAATTTAGAAGGTGATCAAGCTGAAATTGCGAGAAATTTTGTGAAGAACCACGCTGACGAATTCGGCGAACGTGGCAACAGTATGGTAACAATACCTGCTATAGCTATACCGCATGATGCAGCGTTTCATCAAGTGTGTTATTCACGATTTACCGATAAACAACGAGTGAGCAGGGTGCAAAGCAGCATGAAAAAGAGAGAAGAAAATGCAGCCAATACTGGTAGGTTGAATAACTTGAATAATAAATCATGACAATGCTTCAAAACTTCGTTTGATTTTTTTTTTTGTGAGGTATATGTAAAATGATTTTGTGTGTAGTCGAACGATTTTGAATTGAAGGAACTGTCCAATATTTATGCAAGGAGGTAGGGCCGAGGTGAAACAAATAAATTTTTAAAAGGAAGTCTGAGGAAGGGGGGGGGGGGGGAGGGAATCTAGTCGGGCTAACCATGACTTGAGGTCGAGACATTTTAAACTCACATAATTTTAATTGTTTTCTTTTATGTGTATTTATTGCAGCTTCAACATGCAATGACATCAACGTCAACATTGACAAGGTGCATAAAGGCCCACAACCAGTCAAGAAACGTGCTCTACGCTCCAGCTTAGGCAAGCCCAAATGTTCAGCCAGATCCCAATATGTGTTGCCTAATATATGCATCCTTTGTCAGAAAGAGAGAACAATCAATACAGGCAAAAGGGGCCGAAGAAAAGAGCCTCTAACAAGGTGCTCAACAATTGAGGCACCAAGACTGCAGCAAGCTGCTAAAGACAACAACAATACAAACCTGCTGCTTCAAATTCAAGACGGCGATTGTGTTGCGATAGAGGTAAAATACCATGGTCGCTGCTACAAGGAGTACACCCAGTATTTAGGCAAGCTAGCAACAACACCTAATGCAGAGCAACAAGGAGACTCCAACTACTCAGAAGCATACACATTATTTTGTGCAACAGTCAAGGATCTTATAATAGACAACAAGGAAATCTACAGACTGAAACGACTTAATGACATGTTCATGAAACAAATCAAAGCAACACACGGAATAGAATCAAACTACAAAAGTGGCTTTCTCAAGACAAGACAAGACTGATGAAAACATTTCCACAACTATGCTTTCTAACCCCGTATATGCGCTGCCAAGGACACCTTGTGTATGTTAATGACATCTCCACTGAAGTGCTGCTTGAAGAAAAGAAAGTGTTGCAAGAAACCATGCATGGTTCAGGTGATGACACAACAGAGACAGAACAAACATCCGACTCTGAACCAACCCCACCAAAGCAACCTGGGTATACTGAGAGTAACCTTAGAGAACACTACTTCACTGCGCTACAATTGAGAAATGCAATAGATGAGATCAAGCCAAATATGCCATGGCCCCCAACCTCTGAGCACCTGACAACAAATGCCGCAGAAGCAATTGTACCTGCCTGTCTCTATAACTTTATTGCATGGATGGTGGGAGTGTCAGACGAACCTGATTCTGATGAGTTTGTAAAGATGGAATCTACAATACATAGAAGAATTCTCACAATTGCACAGGACATCATATACCTCCAATCAAAGGGAAGGAAACAGATGCCCAAACATTTGTCACTTGCAATGACAGTACGTCATCTCTCAGGTTCAGCCCAATTAATCAGCCTACTGAACGGGTTTGGTTACTGCGTCTCAAACTCTGTCGTCTTAAATCATGACACTGCACTGGCTAACCAAGAACTACATCGTGGAGAGGATGCTCTTCCATCAATCATTCAGGCGGGCAAGCATGTCACACTCGTATGGGACAATAATGACTTCGGGGAGGAGACATTGTCTGGGCGTGGAACAACGCACAATACCAATGGGATTATAATACAGCGACCAAGTCAATCCCATGAAGTAGTACAACCAGCACCAGTCACTACATAGTAAGGTCGATATATGGAAAATACCCCCTCAACCCCCAAAAAATTGCTACAAAAGGTTTCTCAACTGATTCTGGTAGGGTTTAGTGTACTTTATAACATACTAAAAGTTTACCAAAGTAGGACCCCCGGAAAAGTGTTTTTTTCAAGATGGCGTCCAAGATGGCCGCCGAAACCTCTTAATGATCATAACTATGTAACTATCAACTCAAATTTGATGATCTTGGTGTCTATCCCTAGGTTTTTGGGGGCAAGGAACACATTAAGACCATTAAAAATGAAAGTGGGCCATTATCTAACAGGTTGAGGGGGCATTTTCCATATATTGACCTGAAGAATGTGTCGAATTGGATCTAACTGAATAACTAATTCTCATCTTTCTCTTTTTCAGACATGATTCAACAATGAGTGCAAGCACAGCCAGTCAAGCTTTTTGTCCAATCTGCAAGGAGGAGATCGAGGATTCCAGTGATAACTGGGTTGCAATTCAGTGGAAGGGGGCGAAGGGAATAAATGAAGCCAGTGTAAAGCGGAAGGACGATCTTGTAGTTGAAGCCAGTACTAAAGTGCATAAAAGCTGTCGTCAACAGTACATAAATGATAAAAACATTAAAAGCCATGTTGCAAAGAAAAGTAGTGGTTCTGTGCCACCAAAGAGAACCACAAGACAATCAAGTGGAGGTTTTGACAGTGAAAAGGATTGCGTATTCTGTGGATGTACAATTGATTTGGACAAGGGACACTTTAGCTGGGTACGGACTGACAAATTTGTGGAGACAATTGTGGAGGTCTGTGAATCCCGTTCAGATGATTGGGGACATACTGTAAAGGGTCGGATTGAATACTATTTACGAGATTTACATGCAGCAGACGGACTTTATCATCATTCGTGTAGTGGAAATTTCAGGTCCTTCAAGTCTGTGCCTTTAGAGTTCCAGAAAGCCCCTGAAGCCAAGCGCAGAAAGTGTGGTCGTCCTAAAGATGAAGATAAGTATGAAGCATTTCAGAAAATGTGTGCTTACCTAGAACTGAACAGTGAGGAACAACTAACTGTTACATCTTTGAGCCTCATAATGAAAGGGTATCTTTGTAATCCTGATTCGGAACTGTATGACAATTACAGTTTGAAAAAGCGTCTTTAAGAACGCTTTAAGGACTCAATTTTTTTTGGTGAAAGAGAAGGCGTGGACGATATTGTTACGATGAGAGAACAAACGTCGCAGATTCTGAGATCATACTACAAGCAAACGTGTCAGGAAGGCGATGAAGAGTCCCAAAAACGCGCTATTATTGAAACTGCTGCTAGGTTAATCAGAAGTGATATAAAATCTCAGGTTTCTACCGTGACGAATCAGTATCCAAGTAGTGATTATTTAAAACTTGATTCAGCCCTATCGTTCATTCCGACTAGTCTGCGGACAGCACTGGAAACATTGTTCGTTGGGAAAGGCACAAGACGCAAGGTTGCGGCAGTTGGTCATGCCATAATTCAGGCAGTTCGCCCACGAGCTGTCATTGCACCGCTACAAATGGGACTTGCTGTGCAAATCCATCATCTGTATCGTTCGAAGTTCATTGTGGATACTCTTCATGAAATGGGATTCTGTTGCTCATACACAGAAGTGATCAGATTTGAAATAAATGCAGCGGATTGTGTGGAACCTGATGTCCTAGATGGTGATGTAGATTTGCTGGAGATGTCTGTCCTCTTTGCCGCTGATAATGTTGATCATAACGTTATCACTATTGACGGCAAAGGGACATTTCATGGAATGGGTGTAATTGCCTGTGTCACCCATGGAAAACGGACGAACCATCTCATTCCGCGAAGACAGATCTCAGAACTGAAAACTGAAAACAAGACAAAAATTCCTATCTTGGAGTACAGGTTTGCAAGGCATGCTTGTCATGAGGTAGTCTTCGAGGACCTGCCGAGATTTCTTGACTGTGACAAGAGGATCGATATTCTGTGGGCAGTCTCCCTCGGCTTCAAAGAGGCAACACCGAATTGGCAGGGGATGATGCATATCTTGCATCACGGGAGCCAGCACCCTGGGCAGTCGTCAGTCAAATTCTTGCCTATGATCAATATGTACTCTGGAGACAAATCGTGCATTGTGTCTACATTAGACTTTGTTTGCAACCTTGCCATGAAGCACAACCTTCCCACCATTGTAACTTTTGACCAGCCCTTGTATTGGAAGGCTACCGAAATCATCATTGATGTGCCACAAAGTAGTCACCTGAAAGGCATTGTTCTGATGTTGGGGTGTTTCCATACACTTATGAACTTGCTGGGGGCCATAGGAACTCTCATGGAAGGGACCGGTCTCAAAAACATACTTGAGACTGTCTATGGAGAAAATGCAGTTGTGCACATGATAACAGGGAAAGCTGTCCAGAGGGCTTTGCGGGGCCATCTTCTTGTTGACAAGTGCCTACATAGCCAGCTTATAACGGAAATGGCCAAAGACGATCCCGAGATTCAGACACTGCTGGATCAAGCCGAGGAATTGTACTCCTCCCTTCTTAGCGGAGAGACGACGCTAGGAGATGCTGCTTGTTCTGAGGTTTTGATCCAACTCGAGACAGTAACGGAGAAGAAGAAATCTGAACTTGCTCAGACCTCAAAGACCAGCAAGTTGTGGCTGAATTATCAGCATATGGTTGGCATGGCAAGAATGTTGATCAAGGCGGATCGTACTGGGTCTTGGTTGATGCATTTGCAGGCAGTGTCCAATTGCCTAACTGTCTTTGCTGCAGCTGGGCACTTCAATTACCTGCGATCTGCTCATTACTACCTGCAGCAAATGAGCAACCTGGAGGAAAAGCACCCAGACGTTTATCGAAAGTTCCGTGATGGTTTTCAAGTTGTTCGTAGGAGCAATCAGTGCTGGGCAGGGCTTAGTAGTGATCTTGTCATCGAACAAACGTTGATGAGGTCTCTGAAGAGCACTGGTGGTCTAACTCGCGGCAGTGGGATGACCGAGGACATGCGAAACCTTTGGACCTTATCTGCACCTGTAACATCCGAGTACAACATTGCGATGCAGGATTTCACAAACCTAACCTATACTACAAGTCCGCAACACAAAGACTCAACTGAGGCGCGCATCAAAAGAGATGCATCTGATCTCGAGAAAATTCGGATAAAGCTTGCAGCCTGCTCACCCTTCACATCTGATCCTACTCTGAGAAACATTGTCAACGGGATAGTGGCTGGGCCAGATGTGAATGTACATGACTTTGAATCGGTTGGAAACAAGATCATTGAAGATATAATCGGAAAGTCGGCATTTACTTACAAATTCAAGCGGAAAGACAGAGCCAAAACCCTTGGGAATATCTCTGCTGTGAAGATTGCTCTTGATCGTACCATTGATCCTGCCCTTCTGTTCCAGCGTTTCCTTCTGGTGTCAAGGTCAGGAGATCTTTCCCTTGAAGAGGTTTTGACGTATGAACTAAGCCCCTACCCTCCAGCCCTCTTTGAGACCAGGAACATTCTTCGAAAAGCAGACAAACCTCAGCTTGCTCAGGCAATTCGAGACCATGCTGCGGACTTATCAAGTGAGGCTGTGATGAACTCTATTCCCAAAACAGATTGTTACGTGCTTGATGGTGGCTCTTTGCTCCATCGTTTACCGTGGAACAAAGGCGACTCATATAATGCAATAGCTGAGTCTTATGCAGACTTCACTGTGAGACATTACGGACAAGCGACAGTGGTGTTCGATGGCTATGGTGAAGGTCCCTCCATAAAAGACAACACACATCAGAGACGAGGAAATAACCTGCACCCTATTGTTAGTTTCACTGCAGAAACAGAGTTTGCAGGCAAAAAGGACGACTTTTTGTCTCGTGACAAAAACAAGGCAGACATGATTGCTCTCATCAGCACAGCACTAACTAAAAGGGGATGCAGACGTTGATATCGTTAAGGCAACTGTTGAACGATCCCGTCATTGCACCACAACGTTGGTCGGTGAGGATACAGATTTGCTGATCTTGCTCCTTCATTACTCCAGAACAGACAATGAGATCATCTACTTCCGTTCTGATGCAAACAAGCAGTCAAAAGAACACAGAGTGTATAACATTAACCTGTTGAAAGAAACTTTAGTAGACGATGTGTGCAATGAGTTGCTCTTTGTACATGCCTACTCAGGATGCGATTCTACTTCAAGGATTTTCGGCATCGGAAAAAAGTCAGCCTTCCGGAAATTAGTGAAATCTGATCCTGTCATGAAGTCCTGTGCTAGTGCATTCATCCTTCAAAACAAATCTCAAGAGGACATATCAGATCTTGGCAAAGACCTGATGGTTGATCTCTTTGGTGGCAAGTCTAATGATACGCTATCATCACTGCGCCATATCATTTTCACCAAAAAAGTGGCAACTGCTCAAGCATTTGTCACTTCTGAACGGCTCCCCCCAACATCACCTGCAACAATATTCCATAGCCAACGTGTGTACTTTCAAATTATGGTATGGATGGGGATGGCAAATGAAATGAACCCAACTGAATGGGGATGGAAACAGGAAAATGATCAGTTAATTCCAATTATGACCCAAAACAATGCTGCGCCTGACGAACTCTTGAACATTATCCATTGCAACTGTTTGGGGGGATGCAAATCCTCTCGATGCAGCTGCAGACGCTATGGACTCCGCTGCACTGCTGCATGTGGCCCTTGCCAAACTGAAAACTGTGACAATCCAAACAACACTCAAGAGGTCGATACTGAGGAGGAGGATGACACTCAAAACTGAACGCTCTGAAACTTATTCTATGGACAAAGGTGTTTGTGCATTAGGTGACAGCTGAAGGTCATGAGTTCAATTTCATAATGATTCAACAGCTCAGTAATATCCAAAGTTGTCTTAATGTGTTCCTTGCCCCCAAAAACCTGGGGATAGACATCAAGATCATTAAATTTGAGTCAATAGTTATGGACTTGCGGTCATTTGGAGGTGTTGGCGGCCATTATTGACGCCATATTGGATTTTTGTGTTACATATAATGGCCCACTTTCATTTTTAATGGTCTTAATGTGTTCCTTGCCCCCAAAAACCTAGGGATAGACACCAAGATCATCAAATTTGAGTTGATAGTTACATAGTTATGATCATTAAGAGGTTTCGGCGGCCATCTTGGACGCCATCTTGAAAAAAACACTTTTCCGGGGGTCCTACTTTGGTAAACTTTTAGTATGTTATAACGTACGCTAAACCCTACCAGAATCAGTTGAGAAACCTTTTGTAGCAATTTTTTGGGGGTTAAACTGTATTTTGACCTGACTAACAGTTAAGAGGACGCGGGAGAGATCGTTGCAGCCACCTGCAGTGAACCTTGCCACATATTATGGAGGGAAAAACGAAGGACCCGCTACATTCGCAACCAGCGTTCCAATGGATCGAGCAACGTACTTCCCATTACTCCAGCACCCTAAGATGATAGACCTAGCATACCACATCACCAAGTACAACATTGACGGGACTCTGCCATCTTGGACAGGATTCAACCAACTACTGTCTTGTGTTGAAGTTCCACCAAAGAGCGTGATAGGGTATCTCCCTGTCATTGATGCCACTCCGACTGAAATGAATACGGTACTAACAATACTGCAGAGAAGTGTTCAGATCGCCGACAAGTTACAGTTGGAAGCAGTCGTCATTGTCGTTGACCAAGCCATCTATTGCAAGGCACAGCTCATTAGATGGAAGAATGCACAGTTCATGAAGAGACTGGTAATTCGACTTGGGGCATTCCACACTGCAATGTCCTTTCTTGGCTGTATTGGAAAGAGATTTCGAGATGGTGGTCTCCAAGACATCCTGGTTGAGTCAGAGATTGTTGCAGTGGGGTCTGTGAATGGAGTGTTCAGCGGCAAGCATTACAACAGGGCAGTTCGAGCCCATAAGCTGATGTCAGACGCGATGCAGCAGATGCTCCTGGATGCATATTTTGAATCTATTCCAGAACATGAAGCGGGTAGTGTAGTGAAATCGTATTCGTACTGAACCCGGGGTGATGCTCGCTGCTCGTTGACACCGCTAGGGGCGTGACTATAAGACCCACTGCTGCGGACGGTGCTCCGAGACTTCTCCTGTGACACGTTACATCTGGTAGACTCGCTAACGGTACGCCTGCATAGAATATCCAGCTTGCTTGCATTGAATGTTACTAGGGCATTGCCCGTACTATATCTATATCTAAAATTATATCCCCCCCCTCTATTTACATGAAATGGTTTGGTCCAAAGCGAACGGCTTGCGAGTGGTGACAATCCCCCCCCTCTATTTACATGCAATGGTTTGGTCCAAAGCGAACGGCTTCCGGAGTTTGGTAAAGAAATCGCCATCGCGTGCACAAACGCGCAGGAAAGCGAATGAATCGCAAATTCGTTTTTATTAGTTGTAAAACATAGTTTAACGCCAACATAGTTTGCAAACGTGAAATAAATGAATACGCTCTCAAATGTGCCATCCGAGGCAGAGTGTGCCCGCCACGTTCGGCACACGCGATCGTTCGCTGCTCTCTGATTGGTTGAATCGTTTTTTGGACATAGCTCGGTAAGTAATTGTCCGATTAATATGAAACCTTGAAAAGGCACATCCTCGGGTCCCCAGCAATATACCTGGCAAGTTAAAAGTATATCGGACCCGTGGTTGTCGAGAAACAGCGGTCACAGACAAACAAACGTACAGACAGACAGAGATTACTGGAATTATAGATAGATGAATGGTCCCATGTGATGTCACATCGTATACTTATTGTATTTCCTGCTTTACAGGATGATGTTATGATCTAAATGGAATTAAACCACCCGTTGGACTAAAGTTGTGTGGACCTGATTGGTTTTCCACAACACTTAATTCCATTTATATCTACCGACATGGCTGGCAACAAGACGCTGGCGGTTGCCGTATTCTGTGCCGACCCGCAAGCCCCGGATGGTGGCTTGCAACTGAAGCACTGGCTCAGAACATTGGAGAATCATTTTGACGAGCCTGAGACTGCGCCGACGGCTGCCGCGAAGCTAGCAACACTTCATTCAAAAATCGACTACCGGGTGTACAACTCCATCGCGCAATGCGCGACGTATGACCTCTCGATCGTGGAGCTAAAACGGCTCTACATAAAGGAAAAAAGCCCGGTGTATGCACGATATTTGCTGCAAACGCGACGTCAGCAACCCAACGAGGCGATGGACCACTATGCCCAGGAGCTCCGGCAGCTCTTGCTGGACAGCACCAGGGAGCCACGGACTCCCGCGCAGTCTCAGGATGATCTTCTTTTAGATGCCTTCATTGCAGGGGTCTCCTCCCAGGAACTAAGGCTCAAGCTCTTAGAGAAGACCGACCTGACCTTCGCTACGGCACTCGAGCAAGGGAAAGTATACACCGAAGCGCGGATGCAATCGAACACCTATGATCGCACGCGCCTCTTGGCGGGCACTACACTACACGCCCGGCCGGAGAGTGCTACCGCCGAGGACGCGGACCCACTCGCGGAACTCCGGGATGCTCCGGAGGAAGACCCAGTCCTGACGGCTGCCGTTACGACCAGACCCAAGGCCTTACGCGGGGCCGCATGCTTTTTCTGTGGGGGGCCACGCCATGCCCGGCCCGTGTGTCCGGCATGAGACGCTATATGCCATTTGTGCTCGCAGAAAGGACATTACGCGAGAGTGTGCAGGAAAACGGCACGCGGCTCGCGGCTCATTGAATCGCGCGGTCGCGGTCGCGCGACCGCGGCGACCTTGAATGGGCTCATTGCGGAGCCTGCGAGCGGAGCCCGAAACCCGGCGCCTTACCCGACTTCGAAGGGGAGGGCCCCTCTCTGCGGGCCCCTGGGCGCTCAGACGTCCTTGGCGGGCGTCACCGGACAGCCACCACCGTCTCATCCTCCATCGGGCACGAAGTACGTGTCCTTGACCAAACTCCGGGCCACGCAAGGGGCTTTGAAGCCTCGCCAAGCCCCAGCGGAACGTTCTCCTCGTGTCGTCCACGAGCTAACGGTGGCCCTCGCCCCGGAAAAGGCGATTTCGAATACTACGGAGGCCTTTTTGTGCCAAAAGTGTCAAAAGGCGATTTCGAATACTACGGAGGCCTTTTTCTGCCAAAAGTGTCAAAAGGCGATTTCAAATACTACGGAGGTCTTTTCCCGTCAGAATTGTCAGATTTTGAATCGCGAAACACCGGAATGCTTGGGAAAGCCCTCTGATGGCGTTAATGGATTCCCCATGGTCAACGCAGACTCCGGCCACGACCGCAAAACTGCTGCTGGCATAGGATCCACCCGCGAGGCTTGTCCGACCCATTCGGGGGGCTCAGTCCCGCTCCCAGCAGCCTCGTCTGGCCTGGCTCAAGCCCTTATTCCCCTCATGGTCGAAGGCCATTGTGTTCGGGCCTTGGTGGATACAGGGTCTACGGATAGTTTTATCGACCAGCGACTTGTGCTCAGGCATGGATGGCGGATCTGGAGGTCTACGAGACGGATCTTCATGGCTTCCCAGGGGCTTCGACTCAGCACGAAGGGGGAATGCCGATTGAAACTCGTGCTAAAGGGACGGGTTTTCCCTGATGTACACCTTATGGTTTTACCCGCATTATGTGCTGATATTCTGTTAGGACACGATTTTCTTAAGCTGCATGGACGTCTGGTAATGGAGTTTGGTGGGCCTGACACGCTTGTTGTGGGGGCGGACGACGCGCTTGCGGTGTGCGCCCTAGCGCAAATGGACGTCCAGCCGCTTTCGCTGTTCCCCAATCTAACCTCCGACTGCACCCCTGTCGCGGTGAAATCACGGCGCTACTCTCGCGCAGACATGCAATTCATTGCGGACGAAACGGCTCAGCTCTTGAAAGACGGCATCATAGAACCTAGTAGGTCGCCGTGGCGCGCCCAGGTCTTGGTGGTGCGCAGCGAGGCCCATCGCAGACGCATGGTAATCGACTATTCCCAAACGATTAACCGCTTTACACAGCTGGATGCCTACCCCCTTCCGGGGATGGACGCGCTGGTACAACAGGTGTCCCAGTATTCGGTCTATAGCACTCTCGATCTCCGTAGTGCATACCACCAGATCCCTATCTCTAGGGCGGATCGTATCTATACCGCATTTGAGTCGGGGCAGCGGTTGTACCAATTTACGCGATTGCCTTTTGGGGTAACGAACGGGGTCTCTTGTTTCCAGAGGGCCATGGATGACCTCGTTGCGCGGGAGCACTTAACCGATGTTTTCGTCTACCTCGATAATCTTACGGTTTGTGGATATGACCAAGGGCACCATGATGCTAATCTGAAGCGCTTCCTTGAGGTCGCGCAGAGGTATCACTTAACTATGAACGAGGATAAGTGCCAATACTCCCTACGCACGATAGATCTTCTGGGGTACACCGTGACCCATGGCTCTGTCGCTCCGGATAAGGAGCGTCTGCGACCTTTGCTCGACATGGCCCCTCCCTGTGATCGGGCGTCCCTGAAGCGCGGCCTTGGGCTGTTCGCCCATTACTCCAAATGGGTGCAAAGTTTCTCCGCGAAACTTCGCCCCCTCGTGGCCTGCGACACCTTCCCCCTGAGTCCGGCCGCATTGGCGGCCTTTGAAGGCCTTAAGGCCGACATCGCCCGAGCCGCCGTGGCGACAATCGACGAGAGCGGCTCTTTCGTCCTCGAAAGTGACGTCTCGGATCAGGCCATCGCGGCGACCCTCTCCCAAGGGGGGTGTCCCGTGGCTTTCTTTTCACGGACTCTTACCACCGCTGAGCGGAGACACTCGTCCGTTGAAAAGGAAGCATATGCGATCGTCGAGTCTATTCGGCGATGGCGCCCGTACTTACTCGGGCGGAGCTTCCAAATCATCACGGACCAGCAAAGCGTTGCGTTCATGTACGACACCTTACACGCCCAGCGCATTAAGAATGAGAAAATCACTCGCTGGCGTATCGAACTCGCCGACTTCTGTTACACCATCAAATATCGCCCGGGGAAGGATAACCGGGCCGCCGATGCCTTATCACGACCGGCTACATGCACGGGTATCACCTCTTTGGAGGGCCTACGGGTGCTGCATGCCACTGCGGGCCATCCCGGTGTAACGCGTTTCGCTCATTTTGTGCGGTGTGGCAATCTCCCATACTCGATTGACGATATCCGCCGTATCTGTCGCGACTGCGCTATCTGCGCGGAAATCAAACCGCGTTTCTATAACCCTCCCATGGGGACTCTGGTTAAGGCTACGCGCCCGTGGGAACGCTTGGCGATGGATTTCAAGGGCCCTTTGCCGGTGTCGAGCGGCTCTCGCTATCTGCTCACTATCGTCGATGAGTACTCGCGATTCCCCTTTGCTTATACGTGCGCAGACATGACTGCTGCCACAGTGATGCGATGCTTACAGAACTTGTTCTCAATGTTCGGTTACCCGGCCTATGTCCATACCGACCGGGGTGCGGTCTTCTTGTCTCAGGAGGTGCGCGGCTATCTGCTCCAAAATAACATTGCTTCTAGTTACACCACGCCGTACAGACCCCAGGCTAATGGGCAGATCGAACGCTTCAACGGGATTATCTGGAGGGCCGTCATGCTCAACCTCCGGACCCTCGGCCGGGGCCTCGATGAATGGGCTTGGTCGCTACCTGCGGCGTTGAACTCGATCAGGGCTCTCCTGTGTACGGCAACCAACCAAACTCCCCACGAGCGACTTTTCCACCACCCCAGGAGCACGGGGTGTATACGGTCTTTGCCCAGTTGGCTCGCTGGGCCCGGGCCGGCCTACCTTAAATGGGCGGTTCGCGCGAGCAAGTATGACCCCCTAGTGGACAAAGTGCAGATTCTCCAGGCTAATCCTGAGCATGCTCGTGTGATGACGACTGATGGCCGTGAGACTACTGTCTCCGTCCGTCACCTTGCCCCTTGCGGGGTCGCCGACCTGAGTAGGGAATCGGACGAACCGATCGAACCCATCTATGAGACTATGGCCTCTCCCGACGCTCCCATCGCCGAAAGTCTACCGACCCTTCCCTCACCGCGTCTACCTGGGCCCGACGACTTGGAGTTACCCCTTCGTCACCCGACCCTGATGGCGCCTCCGACGCCGGGGACACATGGATACGTGATGCCGTACCCGGGGAATTTCGGACGCGTGCTGGCAGAGAAATTCGCCGCCCGGCCCGATACGGTTGGGTCGACTGATGTTCCGCACCCTGTTCGTGCTGACGCTCACTCGCTTTTAGCCGCACTGCCGTATAATTCTGACGGGGGGGGGGGGGGGGGGGGGGAGAATGTAGTGAAATCGTATTCGTACTGAACCCGGGGTGATGCTCGCTGCTCGTTGACACCGCTAGGGGCGTGACTATAAGACCCGCTGCTGCGGACGGTGCTCCGAGACTTCTCCTGTGACACGTTACATCTGGTAGACTCGCTAACGGTACGCCTGCATAGAATATCCAGCTTGCTTGCATTGAATGTTATGAATGGTCCCATGTGATGTCACATCGTATACTTATTGTATTTCCTGCTTTACAGGATGATGTTATGATCTAAATGGAATTAAACCACCCGTTGGACTAAAGTTGTGTGGACCTGATTGGTTTTCCTCCACAAGTGAAGGAACTTTTGTCAAACTTAGCTGAAGCTTTCCCACATCCAAACTACCATGTCATTCTCAACAGTGACAAGTTCAAAGACTTCAAAACCTCCTTTGACAAATTCTTAGAAGCAAGTGACACCAAACCAACATTTCGCTTCTGGAGTTCATACATTGAGACGGTGGAGCTTCTCTAGCCCATCTCGAGTTTATCATGACGTCAATGCGCACTGGTTCGCTTGTACGCCGCGTAATTGTCTTTGATGGGTTAAAATATCACCCCTTACACACTTATTGGACCTATTAACAGTTTCAAAATAGCATTGGTAAACCACCATGGATCGTAGTAGCAACACCAATCACAAATATTGTACAAAAATTTTACATTATGCAGGTTTTAAGGTCCAAAAACATGACTTTCTGATAAATGCATCAACAGCATGTTATTTTACCAAGTCGTTAAAACAACATTTTTACTACTTTTGGGGGTCTGAATTAATAAATATTGCTGCCAAGACCAATGTGAACATGACATCATATAGTTTGTGTTGTTTTTTTACTGTGTAAATGGGTATTTCAAATGTAACATACAATTGGTGTATACTGGTGTTTTGGGGCAGCGGTTCTCGGTAACGTACCACGATATCGCTTGTGAAAAAAAACAAGATGTTTTGGAGGTCATAAGGCTTCATCCCACACCCTTCTTGCCAAATCCCTAGGTTCAGGTCATGTAATCAAAAAAAATAATAGATATCCACCCTATGGCCCTGTGTCTAATTATCACAATTATTCTCGCCAGTCAGCAGTGTCTCCAGGAATGTAGTAACTGGTTCAGGAATAATGCATTTTTCTGTGTCAGGTGGCCATGTTGTGGGTGCATCTTTCTTCTTGATGCTGTTTCTTAACACCATGGCTGCTTTTGTGATGACATCCTCTTCTGTGACAGCTCTTGCTGTCTGGAGATCCTGTTTTAACTTGTGGGCTTGTTTGACAAGAGCTCCAATTGATATACTGTCTGGATAGACAAGAACCCTACCCTTCTCATCAGAGACGAAGTGGAGTGATCCAGTGAAAGTACTCTCCAACTTTCGTCGGATGTGTTTTTAGGTCGATGGCTTAATTTGTGCAATGCCAAGAGATTTCAGGGATTCTTCAAGCTTTGATGTGAGGTCCGTCAATGGAAAAACATCAGGATGTGGCCAAAGGTCATTCCTGATGTACGAGTTGTTGATGAGCTGCTCATATGCTTGTTCCACCGCTTTCTCATACTCTTGTTCTTCAAGGTCTTCACTCATACTAAATGTGGCTGTAGTCTCTTCTTTTGTGTACAATCCATAGCAAGAGTTGTGGTATTGTCCCTCTGCTGCAACAAGGTCTCGACTCACTGCTGCAAGAACTTTTTCATCAAATTTCCTCGTAGCTGCTTCACGAACTTTGGCATCAGCTCTTAACCCCAAACACTGTGTGAGGCGTTCTCGTGTACGTGTTCCTGGCAGGTATTTGCTTGAGCTGTTACAGAAGATACATAGCCTTTCATATACTCTTGAAGTACTTGGTACATCTCTAGATGATTTTCTTGTACCAGTATCTTTATCCTTAACATCAGCACCTTGGTTCTGGATACCACGGTTTGTGATGGCTTCAAGAAGCTTTTTCATAGTGAATACACTGCGACATTTGCGACGATACTGAATCTGTGGTACTTCACTTTCTTCTAGGCCCCTGGCTATCTCCAAGAGTGGAGTGTGTTTTCTTATTTCTGCCGCTCTAAGCAGGGTTTTCCAGGATTCAAGACCTTGCAGCGGTGCTCGCTCCGAATCATCGTCAGTGCAATGAATGATGCAGCTCATTTTTGCACGTTTCTGCGGTGTAGGATCCTGGTCACAAGTTGGTAGATCCATTGTGGATATCTTAGTTCTTCACTGATCTACTGCATACATACACACACCTCTGCAAGGAAAGCAAGGCATAAGACATATTTCATTTAGCATTTACTAGTCACAATATTATTTTACTATCATAATGCTCTATTTATAGCAGGTTTCACATTTGTAGACAATGACAAAAATTTTCGGAAAACGAAGAAATAAAGCTTGCATAAAAAGGGTTAACATAGGGTTAATTGTTCAAGTTTTGTGAATGATATGTTATTTTAAATCATCTACAATGTCTTATCTATACATTATGAAGTAATTTCAGCATCTACATATCATGAAATAGTAATCAGATCAGTTGAAAATAGAAACACTCTTAATTTTCGACTTTGCAATTGAAACATGACCTTTTGACCTCTGAGGAAGTCACCTGATAACTAAAGATGAAAATATAATACAGTTGTGTGGATATATGATGTAGCTTCACAATGAACTAGAACTGCCATTCTAAAACTGCTGGCAGTGATGACCGGTTTACTCGCACCCACTTTTGATACAACCCCACTTTTGATACAACCCCACTTTTGATACAACCCCACTTTTGATACAACCCCACTTTTGATACAACCCCACTTTTGATACAACCCCGCTTTTGATACAACCCCACTTTTGATACAACCCCACTTTTGATACAACCCCGCTTTTGATACAACCCCGCTTTTGATACAACCCCGCTTTTGATACAACCCCGCTTTTGATACAACCCCACTTTTGATACAACCCCACTTTTGATACAACCCCGCTTTTGATACAACCCCGCTTTTGATACAACCCCGCTTTTGATACAACCCCACTTTTGATACAACCCCACTTTTGATACAACCCCGCTTTTGATACAACCCCGCTTTTGATACAACCCCGCTTTTGATACAACCCCGCTTTTGATACAACCCCACTTTTGATACAACCCCACTTTTGATACAACCCCACTTTTGATACAACCCCGCTTTTGATACAACCCCACTTTTGATACAACCCCACTTTCATTGGACATGCTTTGACACAACCCCCTTGGATACAACCCCGACACACACACACACACACACACACACACACACACACACACACACACACACACACACACACACACACACACATCCCCCCCTTCACTCACACACACACAAACACACACACACACACATCCAACCCCCCCCCCCCCCCTCCACACTCACATCCCCCCCTCCACACACACACACACACACACACACACACACACACACACACACACACCTCTGAGCTGTTTAGCCTGGGTTTGAATCCTACCCCAGTTATAAAAGATCTCAAGCTTTCTTGGAATTTCTTGGAATTCTTTCAAGGAATATTGGAACTTGGAATCTCCTGGAATCTTGGAATTTCTTGGAATTCTTTCTTGGAATCTTGGAACTTGGAATCTCCTTGTTAAAGTACAGTATGTTCAGTAGAACTGAAGTTATAAGCAAAAATGCTACCCCTCTCCCCTAAAATTCAACTTCCAGATTACATGCGGGTGGGTTTGTTCACAAAGTGATAACTATCATTAAGCTACTAGATAGGCAGGGTTATCATACCAAAATATAAACTAGAGACATGTAGGAAGACAAAAATCCCAAAATTGTTTGCTGACCTTGGGTGATACCAAAATCGGTATTGGCCCCTGGACTAATTGTAATGGCGACAACAATAAGATCCATGACATAAAAGAGAGCCATACAGCCTTGCTTCTTGTTGTATGGCTGTCCGCCACTCTCAATGAATCTGTCCAAATTCCGACCAAAATTTCTACTTTAAAAAAAGAAAAACACAGAGTACTCACCTGTGAAAACTAACATCCTTCTTCTGGTTGCGACGATTTGTGCACCCGTAGCAGGCACAACTTTTCGGCATCTTGCCACTCGAAAATATTCGCGACACAACTAGGTCATGTACATGTACATGTACGTTGTCAACAAATGTTGCCCCCCAAAAACATGGCTGCCGGTCGTCCTTGTTGGCACGGGGCCATGTGGCGAGGGCGCCCTCTAGTCTATAATATAACTCTATGTTCTAACTACAGTATATCATTTTTCCTGGGAAACCTACTTCCTGCCTGGGTTACTGTTACTGGGTCACCTGGGTCACTGTATTGCTTTCACTACTTTCAGAGCATCCCGTTATTGTAGTCCGTGGCTTTATGGAATTCTGGTTAAACAAATAATAATGAATTTGTTTTAATAGATACAAAGTTTTGAGCAGTTTTCATATGGCAATGACTGTATTTTTTTTTTTTTTTTTTTAAGAAGTGTTTTTAGGAAGGTGATTGCACGTGACATCTCATCGGTGCTCAATTATTTCACAACGGCAAATAAAACCGATTTCCAACCCTGGAAGGGTCATTTTTGCGAGGCCCAAGATGCTAAAATCGCATGTTTAACCTAATTGTTTACTATTGAGCTTGATAATATCTATGAACTTGTCCAACGGGGGCTAATAAATAAGGTGTATTAAAGGGCAGGTTCCATGGAAAGGTAATAAAGAATTTTGTACTTTACATGAAATCCCAAGTCCTCCCCAATTAACGTCGACCCTCTGCTGTGATGACAAGCAAAACGTTTGCCACAGTCATTCAAATGATGAAGACAGTACATGAGAAACAGCAGCACAGTACTGCATTAACATTGATCTTCTTCTTCTTCTTCTTCTTCTTCTCCTTTTCTTTCATACACAGCACATGGCTGCGCATAGCATCATTTTCTGGGAGCACAGCTATGTTGTTCATGCAGTTCTCCCTATAGGTTTTAACAGGAATTTATCATACATAGTTCAGGGTGCCAGTGACAGCTCACCTACCCTTTGCGAAGGACACCGTGGGATCCTTAACATCTACCAACTAATGCTGGCGGACGGGACACGCGCTTTACCATCCGTCCGAGAGGCGTTCCACACATTGATGAAAATCCCTCCCTGCGAAACACCAGGATGGCAGTTTATAGCTGAGTCAAGATTCAGATCCAGGCTAAAGGGCTCAGGGGTGAGTGTGCATTCCTCGAGGGCCTAGGCAATGCTGTCAGCCCATTTACTATGGTACAAAGCATGTATATACATATACTGTACTCTAACTTATTTTCATATCATTAGAGAGTGATAACATGCTAAGTGAGTGTGCTGTACTGCGTTGACACAGTGCAAAGATAGGGACTAACAGTGCAAAGATAGCGTTTAGGTTACTGCTGGAATTACTGAAGGGGTTAACCTTGGGTTTGCCATTAGCCCTGTTATTTCCACTGGAGTTGACACGAGGGTTTGCATTAGCTTTAGGGTTAGCATATTGCAGCTAGCACTCCATTTGAGCTGATGCATTTGTGCTGAGATTACCATCGTTACCTAGTGCTGGGGTTAATGTTCGAGTTTGGGTTAAGGTTAATGCTAGCATTAAAAAAAAGTTGGCTGGCCTTGGGGGGCGGGGGGGGGGAGGGTTGATGCATTTGTGCTGAGATTACCATCGTTACCTAATTCTGGGGTTAATGTTCGAGTTTGGGTTAAGGTTACTGCTAGCATTAGAAAAGTTGGCCGGCCTTGGGGGGGTTTGATGCATTTCTGCTGAGGTTACCATCGTTACCTAATGCTGAGGTTAATGTTCGAGTTTGGGTTAAGGTTACTGCTCGCATTAAAAAAAAGTTGGCCAGCCTTGGGGGGGGGAGGGGGGGCTTGATGCATTTGTGCTGAGATTACCTTCGTTACCTAATTCTGGGGTTAATGTTCGAGTTTGGCTTAAGGTTACTGCTAGCATTAGAAAAGTTGGCCAGCCTTGGGGGGGTTTGATGCATTTCTGCTGGGGTTAATGTTCGAGTTTGGGTTAAGGTTACTGCCAGCATTAAAAAAAACTTGGCCGGCCTTGGGGGGGGGGGGGGGGGGCTTGATGCATTTGTGCTGAGGTTACCATCGTTACCTAGGGCTGGGGTTAATGTTCGAGTTTGGGTTAAGGTTACTGCCAGCATTAGAAAAGTTGGCTGGCTTTGGGGGTTAATGATGCATTTGTGCTGAGGTTACTTAGTGCTGGGGTTAATGTTCGAGTTAGGGTTAAGGTTACCATCGTTACTTAGTGTTGGGGTTAATGTTCGAGTTAGGGTTAAGGTTACCATCGTTACTTAGTGTTGGGGTTAATGTTCGAGTTAGGGTTAAAGTTAGTGCTAGCATAAGAAAAGTTGGCTGGCTTTGGGGGTTATTTATGCATTTGTGCTGAGGTTACCTTCGTTACTTAGTGCTGGGGGTTAATGTTCGAGTTAGGGTTAAGGTTACCATCGTTACTTAGTGCTGGGGTTAATGTTCGAGTTAGGGTTAAGGTTACCATCGTTACTTAGTGTTGGGGTTAATGTTCGAGTTAGGGTTAAAGTTAGTGCTAGCAAAATAAAATTTGGCTAGCCTTGGGGGGTTATTGATGCATTTGTGCTGAGGTTAGCGTCGTTACTTAGTCCTGGGGTTAATGTTAACCTGTATACCTTACGGTACTGTATTCAGTGTTGTGCAGTCAATGGCGTTTTATCCGTTTCCTCGATATTTATTGTGTTTGAATTAAAATTTTGGACTTTTCAACATTTTCTAGAATATTGTCGTGCGGCCGCCTTTGATTAAAATCAGACGGTCACAGAAGCCAATTGCGAAGGTCTTAGCCCCTGAGGCAAAACTCAATGGCGGACTCCGGAAACAAAAAGCTACAGCAAAGTGCGCGGGATGGAGAGGGGCGGCGCAAGAGCCCCGCAGTCTTACCTATTAAATCAACCACACGGAAACTGCGTTCAGATATACAGACTTGGCATTTAATATGGAATATATTTTTTTTCTTGACTTGGGTTTACTTTCTGACCTCAGTATATCAAGCTGGTGAGTTTCTTTTATCCTTCGGTGATGTCTTTGTTGAAAGAACCATGTCACTGATTGTCTTTCGCAGCAAGAAGTCAATAACAGGATGAAATCACAGGTAGCGTGACAAAATGTAAGGACAGGTACATTTGACGATTGGCTTCACCATCGGGTATATAAGGGTCGTTGCGTTCTGTATTAGTGGAAAACAACTGCTGCACGTCTACAAAAGTTATTGCCGCTTCCTCTGGAGATGGTCCGTCAACTTGACAATGCTGTTTGTCATGGAGTGGTGGCTTTACGAAATTCTGGCATGAAACAGCGTGCTATTGCTCGGCAGTATGGCATCACTCAAGGTCAGGTGTCAAAGATCCTGAAACGAAATGCTCAGAGGGGTGTCCCTACTCCAATACCGAGGCCAGGACGTCCACGCAGAACCACAAGGAGAGATGATCGCCAGCTGCACCGGTTAGTCTGCAATGGCCGTATCAAGTCAGCGAATCGGCTTAGGGCTGAGTGGCAGCAACTGACAAATGCACCTGTATCCAGAAGGCTAGTCAACCAACGACTGGTTCAAGCAGGCTATCGTGCCAGGCGTCCCCTGAGAAAGCCACGTCTGACCAGACAACACAGCCAGCGCCAATTGCAGTAGGCCAGAGAGCACCGTCATTGGTAGCCAGGACACTGGAATCACGTGACCTTCAGTGACGAGTCTAGATTTCTGGTCTATCGTCAAGATGGCCGCGTCCGAGTGCGCAGACAAGTGCATGAAGCCCACAACGAAGATTGTTTAGTGCCAAGAGTCCAAGCTGGAGGTGGTGGGGTGACCGTTTCGGCTGCTTTTCATGCAGGGGGCAAAACTGACATGGTTGTTCTGAATGGAAACCTGAACCAGTTCAAGTACAGGGTCATTCTGGAAGAAACATTGCTTCCATTTGCTCGTGCAGCCTTTCGAGGAAACTTTGTCTTCCAAGATGACAATGCACGGCCTCATCATGCTCGCATGATCCAACACTTTCTTGCTGACCGTGGTGTAGAGCATATGGAGTGGCCTGCCATGTCCCCGGATATGAATCCGATAGAGAACTTGTGGGCAGAATTAACGCGTCAAATCGACAACTTGGACCAGCAGCCTACCTCTGTGCGTGAATTGCAGCAGACTATTGTCACTGCATGGCAAGCGATTCCTGTCCAAACCTTGGCAAATCTCGTGAACAGCATGTCTCGACGTGTACGTGCTCTCCTGAATGCTCGTGGGGGTTACACGAAGTACTGAACTGTAATTTTACTGTCCGTAATCCCAGTCATAATTTAGCTTTTGTTTTTGTTGAATTTTTTTTTGGCTAATGTGCAAAATAAAGAGATACTTCTGGAAAACGTACAGAAGTTTAACACAGTACTGTCCATGAATTGAGTTTGATATCAGTTTACATCACTTTCAAGGATCAATTCATTTGCTTCGAAATGTCAAATGTGGTTTTTGTTTTTTTAAAGGTCACATTAACAAAATCTCGAATAATTTCAACACAATTCAAATGAACTTTTGGTTCTAAGTCATCTTGAAAAGTAAGTTCACCCCCACAAAAAAAATAATCCATATTAAATGCCAAATCTGTATATACAGTCACGTGAAAAAGTAAGTACACCTGTTACGTGGTCCTCCCGGTAACTACCTGGTCTTGGTGACCACCGGACCGTGGGAGGGACCCCGCCAGAAAGATATATGATTTATACGCTTTCGTAACGCAATCAATATGAAAGACACAACAATTCAAGTCAATAAGAAACCCCCACACCAAGGATCCGGATTAATGGATAATATATTCCCAATCACTCAACCACACTCAACCATCAATCAACAATATTACTCAGATGGCCATCTCATATATTTCCCCCCTTTCCCCACTCACGACCCCTCAATAGTCACTGTCCCTCACAATGTCTCTGGGCCCCTCCAGACCAGGGTGAAGGTCGACTTCTCCGCACACGGGCGGTTGAACGGACCCCTGGCTGACGTGCTCCAAACGTGCACGTCACGTACCGGGAACAGCTGTTGCAGCGCACACCTCCTTGCAAAGCAAAGCGGGCAAAGCAAAGCGCGGCTCGCAAAGCGCGCGAGGCCCAAGGTGCGACCCGTACACGCCCTCGGAGGCATCGAGGCGAACAGTGCCGGACGCTGGGTTCCTTCCAGGAAGCCACGGCAACCTGACACGTAACAGGCAATCACCCCGCGCAGGTAACTCCTCTCGCCAGATGGGCTTTTCAACTCAGCGTTCCCAACGTTAATCAATATCGACACCGCTCGCGTCGGAGCTGGGCGAGGAAGAAGAAGATAGCCGCTTCTCCAGGACCTCGTGTCCTTTTCTTCTTCCGGTTCACTATCCCGTTTCCAGTCTCCTGTTATCCGGAGCCTCTCTAACCATTTAACCACAACAACCTTTAATAGAATAAACATTAATAAGCAATGACATGAATAGTAATTCACCTAAATCCGGGATCCGTAACACTCCCCCCCTTCAAGAAAGAAAGTTTGAACCCCGCGAAAACTTTCTGTGCCGGCCAACTTTGATAAACAAACCCGATACCCCAAATCATCAGTTCCCCCCGGGCACAATTATCGCATCTCAAAAATAAAGCAACAAACTTTCACCAAAACCCCCCCAGAGATTCCAAGGTAATTCCCTCTAGACCAAGCGTCAACAACTTCTAGTTGCTCTTGGATGGAGGCCCAGCTGAGTACTCACTACATGGACGCCTTAAGGAATGTGGGGTTCACGGTTAGTCCGGGGAGGAAAGTTCATTACATGGACGCCTTTAAGAACGTGGAGTTCACGGTTAGTCCGTGCAGGAACGTTCCCTACCGGGACGCCTTTTAAGAACGTGGCGTTCACGGTTAGCCCGTGTAGGAGCCCAGGCTCGGTGGCTCCGCCGTATATAGAGGGCTTCAACTTCTCCGGACTCCTAACATTTACGGTGGGACCCCTTGTCCCAGCAGTCACCTGACTGGCGGTCTCCTTCTCGGCCCGTCCTCTGCCAATCATTCTTTCGGGAGAGGCCGTAACTCTGGGAGCCTCCATAGTAATATCGGCTGCTGCCAACACCAAAACTACCGCCAAGTGGTCCTCTTCTGTAGACCTCTCGACGCCTTCGAAATGCCTTCCCTACTGTTATGGTCCGACCCTCCAAATCCTTACCATTCCAATTCTTCTCTGCCTCCCTGGCGTCTTTTGTGCTTGCAAACGTGACAAAGCCTAACCCTCTTGACCGTTGCATTGCCCTGTCTTTTACCACCCGCACTTCCACCAGCGGCCCATATCTGTTGAAGACAGAGGTCAGAACTTCTTCCTCTGTGTTTAAGTTCAGTCCCCCTACAAATAACTTGGCACTTTTGTCGCCATCCCGAGCTGGGGTGGTGTTATTTCCCCTGCGGTGCTCTTTACCCACCCTGGGGTTACCATAAATCTGCCCCCCGGCCAAATCATTCCCGATAATCACAGATACTTCCTCTACAGGAAGCGTGGCTTGTAAACCGACGGTGTCCTGTCCTGACACCAAATCGGATTCCAAATGGATGACATGAAGTGGGGCACTAACACAGCCACCAATCCCTTGTAACCGAACACTATCACCAGTTGCGGTACTCTTTGACAATGGCAAAATGCCTTCAAGCATTAAGGATTGATGGGCTCCTGTGTCCCTCTATACCCTAACAGGTCTTGGGTTAGTCACGTCTCCCTCGAGTGAGACCAACCCCTCATAAATAAATGGTTGGTAACTCTTCTGTGGGCGATTTCTTACGCTTGCCATCGCATTCGGAGTTGTAATAGTCGGACTCCGCTCTGGGTTTTCCCTTTTCATGAGGTAACAACTGGACATCAAGTGTCCAGGTTTCTTGCAAAAAGCGCAAGTAGGCCCGGAGGAAAAACTCGTGGTCTGCCTCGGGCCCCCCGGAAAATATGTTTGTCTTGGGCCCGTAGCCCTCTGATTTCTAACAGTTGGGGTATCAGAGTTGTCCCCATAATCATCTCGAGGCCGCCGCCATGTATTGTCGTTCTCCGCACCGGGTGTTCCATAACTCCCCTGCTGAGGTCTAGGCGAGGAGTTAGGTTTGTGGACCCCTATCCGGTGTGTTAAGGCATAATCATCTGCCATGGTGGCTGCGTCCCACAACTTTGGTACTTTCTTTTCCTGCAGGTACACTTTGATGTCCTCGTGGACACACTGTTGAAATTCCTCCACCAGGATCAAGTCACGCAATGCTTCGAAGTCTTTCCCGACTCCTTTCGACTCACACCACCGATCAAACATGTTTTCTTTCACTCTGGCAAACTCCACATGGGTCTCACTCTCCCTCTTCCTGGCATTCCTGAATTTTTGCCGGTAAGCTTCAGGAACCAACTCATAGGCTTTGAGAATGTGCTTCTTCAATCCCTCATAATCTGCACATTGGTCCATTGGTCCCGCCGAATAAATATCTTGAGCTTTACCCACCAGCACACTTTGCACAAGTATGGTCCAGGCCTCCTCCGGCTAGTTTAGCTGTCGAGCCACTTTCTCAAAGTGTGGAAAAAATTTAGCGACTTCCTTTTCACTGAAGGGTGGATCCAGCCTCACATGTCTGCCCACATCCCAGGTGTTCTGGCTAGGTGTCGACCCCGTCAGCAAGGGTGGTACCTCTCCCCGTTCTCTCATTAAATCCAGCTCCTTGAATTTAATTTCTTGCTGAAGCGCCAGATCACGTTCCTTCAACTCCCTTTCGACTTTTCGCTCCTCTGCTTCGAGTTCCCTGGCAGCTCTCCTCTCCTCTGCTTTTCTTCCTTCTAACCTTTCCTGGAGTTCTCGTTCCACTCTCCTTTCCTCTGCTTGTTTATCTTCTCTCCTCTCTTCTGCTTTCCTTTCTTCTTCTGCTCTTTCCTTTTCTGCTTTCCTTTCTTCTTCTGCTAACCTTTCCTGGAGTTCTCGTTCCACTCTCCTTTCCTCTGCTTGTTTCTCTTCTCTCCTCTCTTCTGCTTTCCTTTCCTCTTCTGCTCTTTCCTTTTCTGCTTTCCTTTCCTCTGTTTTCATCCTTTCTAACCTTTCCTGGAGTTCTCGTTCCACTCTCCTTTCCTCTGCTTGTTTCTCTTCTCTCCTCTCTTCTGCTTTCCTCAAATTAGTTCAGACCTCCAAGTTTAAATGTTTGGCCAATTTCAAGAGGGCCGCTTTTAGTAACGCTCGGAACTGTGCCTCACTAGGTGTTACCGCAAAGTTCTGTGCAACAAACGCGATGGTGACTATCGTTAACACCTGTTAACCTTCACCCAAGACTTTACCACAATTTCTCCAAAATTTACCAATTAATAATTAATTAATAAATTTTAATTACTAAAAATTATTATTTTATTATGTTATACAATTTTAGATCCCGGAATTCAATTGGACGAGCCCCCAATTCTGTTACGTGGTCCTCCTGGTAACTACCTGGTCTTGGTGACCCCCGGACCGTGGGAGGGACCCCGCCAGAAAGATATATGATTAATACGCTTTCGTAACGCAATCAATATGAAAGACACAACAATTCAAGTCAATAAGAAACCCCCACACCAAGGATCCGGATTAATGGATAATATATTCCCAATCACTCAACCACACTCAACCATCAATCAACAATATTACTCAGATGGCCATCTCATATATTTCCCCCCTTTCCCCACTCACGACCCCTCAATAGTCACTGTCCCTCACAATGTCTCTGGGCCCCTCCAGACCAGGGTGAAGGTCGACTTCTCCGCACACGGGCGGTTGAAAGGACCCCTGGCTGACGTGCTCCAAACGTGCACGTCACGTACCGGGAACAGCTGTTGCAGCGCACACCTCCTTGCAAAGCAAAGCGGGCAAAGCAAAGCGCGGCTCGCAAAGCGCGCGAGGCCCAAGGTCCGACCCGTACACGCCCTCGGAGGCGTCGAGGCGAACAGTGCCGGACGCTGGGTTCCTTCCAGGAGGCCATGGCAACCTGACACGTAACAGGCAATCACCCCGCGCAGGTAACTCCTCTCGCCAGACGGGCTTTTCAACTCAGCGTTCCCAACGTTAATCAATATCGACACCGCTCGCGTCGGAGCTGGGCGAGGAAGAAGAAGATAGCCGCTTCTCCAGGACCTCGTGTCCTTTTCTTCTTCCGGTTCACTATCCCGTTTCCGGTCTCCTGTTATCCGGAGCCTCTCTAACCATTTAACCACAACAACCTTTAATAGAATAAACATTAATAAGCAATGACATGAATAGTAATTCACCTAAATCCGGGATCCGTAACACACCCCATGTAAAGTTTTGACTTTTTCAACATATTTCAACATACAGCTATTTGATCTTCATTTCAACAATATTGATAAAGGTGATTTAATATAATAGTGGGGCGGCTTAGCCCAAATATTCAAAAGAATTGTGCATTTTGTGAAACAAGCACCAAATTTGGCACAAATGTACATTAATATGTTGCAAACAATTTCAGATATTGGGCCACTTGAAATTCCGTAATTTTTTTTTTCAAATTTTTTCAAATTTCGTAATTTCAAATTTTTCGGGTGACACCGTCACAATTTCGGTCTTCGAGGCCGGCCGATAGGCAAAGTGTGACCGGAAGGGACGAGGTTCTCCTGACCACGTGGCCCTCGATCTGGGAAGCGAGAGGCGTTCCATTAGTGGACGCGCCCCTCACGCCCGACTTTTGGGCGGCCCCGGCAGGCCGTTTATTTTGACGTTCCGTGACAGGCCCCGCACCCCCACCTCCGGGCCGACCGGAAGCTTGTGCTGAGTACATCATACCTGAACAACTCAGTGAGGCAGAACACAGCAGTGCACACCAGGGTGACCCCTTCAGTGCATAAACCAATTAACCTGTCCACTGCAGGGCATATAGAAATGAAGTTATTTTCTGCATATAATAATAATATAAGTTCAGTTCTATATAACAATTTCTGTTATCACCACTACCACTACAACTACCACTACTACAAGCTTTGTCTGGAATTTTGTGGACTAACAGACAAACAGACATACAGACAAGCTGGGATCAAAACATTACCTCCTTCCACCATTGAGTGTAGAGGTAAACATCATGGAAATTATATCATGCCCTAGATTTAATTCATGCTTACCCGTGTATTTGCTTCACTGGTTCACAAGGTCTTTTGCATACATGTAATTCAGACTCTCATCTTCATTGCTGACCACACAATGTTCGCAACATATTAATGTACATTTGTGCCAAATTTGGTGCTTGTATCACAAAATGCACAATTCTTTTGAATATTTGGGCTAAGCCGCCCCACTATATCGGCCGGCCTCGAAGACCGAAATTGTGACGGTGTCACCCGAAAAATTTGAAATTACGAAATTTGAAAAAATTTGAAAAAAAAAATTACGGAATTTCAAGTGGCCCAATATCTGAAAATGTTCGCAACATATTAATGTACATTTGTGCCAAATTTGGTGCTTGTATCACAAAATGCACAACAGGTTTGCTATGCTGCTACACTATAACAAATATCATGAAACATTTACATTTTGTAGTCCATTGTATAATTTAAATAAACATAAATGCAAATTTCGCATGTGTAAAAAGTAAGTTCACATTTGGCTCTAATAGGTGGTATTGCCCCTTTTGGCAGAAACATCCTCAAGTAGGCGTTTCTTATAACTGTCTAACAGTCTCTGACATCGACTGGGAGAATTTTTTAATTTGACATTTTTGCCCACTCCTCCATGCAGAATTCTTTCAGCTGTGCGATGTTTGAGGGGTTTCTTGCATGCACAGCTCGTTTCAAATCCCTCCACAACATCTCGATGGGATTTAGATCCGGGCTTTGACTTGGCCATTCCAGAACCCTCCATTTCTTTCTTTTCAGCCATTCCTTGGTGGATTTACTGGTATGTTTAGGGTCATTGTCATGTTGCAAGGTCCACCTTCGGTTGAGCTTCAACTTTCCGACAGTTGGCCTCACATTATCCTCAAGCACCCTCTGGTACAATGAAGAATTCATAGTGGATTCTATGATGGTGAGCTGCCCGGGCCCTGATGCAGAAAAGCTGCCCCAAACCATAATATTTCCGCCACCATGCATACCATTTGGTATCAGGTTCTTGTGGTCAAATGCTGTCTTTGGTTGTCGCCAAACATGTCTTCTGGTACTGTGGCCAAATAGCTCTACCTTTGACTCATATATCCAGAGCACATTGTTCCAGAAGTGCTGGTCTTTGCCATGGTGTTCATTGGCAAACTTTAGTCTTGCCCTTATGTTCTTTCTGGACAGCAAAGGTTTCCTCCTGGCACACCTCCAATGTAGATCAAATTTGTGCAGCCACTTTCTTATGGTAGACTCGTGCACTTTGACATCAACAGTGGCATGAGCGAACTGTAGATCCTGTGATGACATTCTTGGGTTCTTAGAGACTTCTTTCAGCATCTTGCGGTCTGCTCTCGGGCTGAACATGCTGGGGTGGCCTGGCCTGAACAAGTTGGCAGTTGTTTGTAATCTTCTCCACTTGTAGATGATCTTCCGGACAGTCGAATGATTGATTTCAAATTGTTTGGAGATCTTTTTAAATCCCTTCCCAGACTCGTATGCATCTGTAACCTTCTTTCTGAAGGCCTCAGAGAGCTCTTTTTATCTAGGCATGGTGATGCTGCACACTTCAACAACAAAGAGCAAACCAAACTAAATGTCTGAGGTTTAAATAAGACAGGTTCCTCCAAGATCCTCTCTAATGATGTTCTAATCATTTGCACCTGAGCTGGTGCACCTGATTCTAATTTTCGGTATTTGAAGTAGTGATAAATGTAGGGGTGTACTTACTTTTTCCACATGCGAAATTTGCATTTATGTTTATTTAAATTATACAATGGACTACAAAATGTAAATGTTTCATGATATTTGTTATACTAGGGCATGCCCGTACTATATATATGCCCGTACTATATATCTATCTAAAATTATATCCCCCCCCTCTATTTACATGAAATGGTTTGGTCCATTCGCAACGCCAAAGCGAACGGCGAACGGCTTGCGAGTACAGTGACAATCCCCCCCCCTCTATTTACATGAAATGGTTTCGTCCATTCGCAACGACCACAGAACCCCCCCCTCTATTTACATGGAATGGTTTGGTCCATTCGCAACGCCGGCACACGCGATCGTTCGCTGCTCTCTGATTGGTTGAATCGTTTTTTGGACATAGCTCGGTAAGTAATTGTCCGATTAATATGAAACCTTGAAAAGGCACATCCTCGGGTCCCCAGCAATATACCTGGCAAGTTAAAAGTATATCGGACCCGTGGTTGTCGAGAAACAGCGGTCACAGACAGACAAACGTACAAACGTACAGACAGAGATTACTGGAATTATAGATAGATTATATCACCTTCGTCTATCAATATTGTTGAAATGAAGATCAAATATCTGTATGGTGAAATATGTTGAAAAAGTCAAAACTTTACATGGGGTGTACTTACTTTTTCACGTGACTGTACCTGTCAGCAATGGGTGTGGCTGAAACGGCTGAATCCACTAATTAGAAGGGGTGTCCACATACTTTTGGTCATGTATATGTATGAAAGGATATATGTGTAAGTAGTGTAATAATGTTGCTTCTGGGACACCTCCGTTTAACATGGGAAATCCCTATCTAATGTCATTTACCCCCTTGTCTTTTTCAAAAATCATAAACACCTCTATTTCTCCCACCCTCATCTTTATGAACCTTTTGTCTGTAGTACCTATCCTTAATGTTGTTCATTAGACCACTCAAACACTACAAATATTTGTTTTCTCTTATAGACCTATCATCCTTCTTCTACATATCATCTGGCAGATTAATCTTTGACCCACTCAAACATTGACCCATTCACTTCCATATTAATTCTTTCCCTCCCTCATTGCCCCTAAAGACCTCTATTTCTCTCACCCTGTTCTTTACGAACCTTCTAACCTTTTGACATGTTATCCTTATTCATTAGACCACTTAAACACCTGTGATCCTTCTGACCTTATGAACCTTTTAACCTTTTACTCTTAATATCATCTGGTGAATATAACCCACTCAAACAACGACCCTACAAATATTTGTTTATGCGTGGGAAATAATTTAATTCTCCTACAACTCTCTTCACCATCTAATATATTAACAAAAAATATGTTTGAGTTTGGTTCTTTATTAAGATATTTTAACTGAGCTAAGATAAAATGGTAAACCTCCCTCAATGTTCTTGCTTGAGCGCCTCCAGTGCCACATACCATTTTAAAATTAAAGTATATATTTTCCTGACAACCATCAAAGTTTTCCGTCCACTCAAAAATATTTCCATCTTTTTTACCCAATTCACCGGTATTTAAATTAATTCTCTTATTTGTTTTGTGAACTTTTTTACCAGTTGCCTTTTCAATTATACCTATTTGATATTTTTCACATTCATTATGTTTTCCATTTATATACCAAGGTTGATTACACCTCCACTCTTTAGTCTGGTTGATACTTGGTTCTATCATTTATATAATAGTAAAAAAGGCGGCGGTAGCCCGTTAAAATCCCCAACCCCCCCCCTTTTTAACTTATCACTTATATATATCTTATCACTTATATATATCTTATCACTTATGTATATCTTATCACTTATATATATCTTATCACTTATATATATATCTTATCACTTATATACTTATATAACCATAAGGGAGACTATCAATTCCATTTTCTAAAATAAACCTCTTATCATCAAAAGCCCCCAATGCTTTCTTATTTATCTCTTCTGAATATAATTGATGTTTATAACTTCTTATTCCATTAATCTTTCTAAACTCTTCTTTCTTTGTTGTTAAACAGTTATAATAATCCTTAAAGTTTATTGTTTCTTTAATAACATTTTTCTTTACACCTTTTAACTTCTTATCAGTCTTTTCAACGTTATTCACAATGTATTTATAAGCACTAGGGCATTGCCCGTACGTGGGTGCCCGTTCCTTGCCAAAAAAAATAAAAAACGCTACCCGTACGCTCTACCCCGCCCGTACGCCCATAAACAAAAAAAACCGCTCTTCGCTTCCGCCCTTCGCTCTGACTGAATTGGGAGAAATAATGCGCATAAGAAATCGAATTACGTACCGTAATGGCGGTCAGCTCGTAACGCGCTCAGCTCCGCTCGTCTCACATCGGCCACGCCTACGCAACAAAGCGTTCTGTGATTGGCTGCCGGAAAGCGTGCTGCCGGACAGTCTTCACTGTCCGGAAGTTCGCAAATCGCAGTTAGGATGAATCGTTTTAATTTAATCGCAGTTTGAATTCGTTTTAAAACATAGTTTAACGGCAACATAGTTTTCCAACGTGAAATAAATGAATACGCTGTCAAATGTGCCGTCCGAGGCAGAGTCTGATCGCCACGTTCGGCACACGTGATAGCTCGCTGCTCTCTGATTGGTTGAATCGTTTTTTGGACATAGCTCGGTAAGTAATTGTCCGATTAATATGAAACCTTGAAAAGGCACATCCTCGGGTCCCCAGCAATATACCTGGCAAGTTTCAAGTATATCGGACCCGTGGTTGTCGAGAAACAGCGGTCACAGACACACAGACACACAGACACACAGACACACAGACACACAGACACACAGACACACAGACACACAGACACACAGACACACAGAGATTGCTGGAATTATAGATAGATAAGCCTTTGACCTCAATCCCACAAATTCACTCATAACATTTCCTCCTAATTCATCCTTGAACTTTCCAATCACCTTTTTATTTTTAGAAGAGAACAACTCACTCTCTGGACTGTAATTACTCGTGTCATAGATATTAATGTCTCTTTTCATGTCTGAATAAACATCGTTGGTATTAATTTTCAAAATAAAACTATCTGTATCCATATAAAGTAGATTAACATCATTTTGATATTTCTTCCTCAAGTTATTATAAAAGTAATCATACATTAATGACTTTGATAAATCAAGAATTGTTGTTCCAATATAAATAGGTTTGTTCATTTCAATACTCTCTTTAATCAAATGGATCGCACAAAAGTTCTCAGTAAAGACCTCAGCTCGAGTAAAACTCGGTCTATTAATTAATTTTGATGCTTGTTCCCAAGATGTTGATAGTCTGATATTTTGTCTTTTCCTCACATTCTCCATAGTCTTACCAAAGACCGCATTATTCATCAATTTATAAAAGTCTTTCTCAAAATCTGTTTTTGACTCTGTTCTTCTTTGTGTATTAAAATCAATGTACCCCTTTAACCAATGACTTTGATTGAACTTTAGAACCCTATGGATCTTCTCTACTCTTAGACCTTTTGATAAATATTGTCGCAAATTTCTTTGGTGTAGAACATAATTTTTCTTGTTATATAATGTAGTCAGTAATTTTTCTGTTGATTCACCTATATCAAACGATCGTTGATAATCACTCAACCATTCTTTCTTTGGACTTTCTTTCTCACAAGCAAATGGGAGATCTTTGTGTAGGTTATGGAGTTCCTCTGGATATTTTAAATCAATTTCAAAATAATAACCAACTTTTTCTTCATCCAATTCTTTTTGTGTAGAGATACATACATCTTGTAAAACGTTTTTGTAGTCTTTTTCCTTTACCCATCTAAGTTTTCCATAAGGAAGAGCCTGAGACATTGCCCAGCCATACAGGTTGTTCGCGTCATAGTACATCAAGTAAGAACTCTCTTTCGTTGGATCATAATTTGGAAGATATTTGTTATTTGCTTTTGCGTATCTACTCGAGCAGACTTGTGAAATTCCACCTCTTTTTGCCTTTTCAATCATCAAAAGCATATCAACATCGGTTATCAAATCCAAATCTTGTTTTGTCATTTTCAACATCGCACTCCAGGCCAATCCAGGTGCTGTGTAGTAGTGAGCAGGATCCAATCCATATCCAGTGCGACAAACAGATCTAAAGGCTTCAAATACATCGGCCAATAAAAGCACATCAGTTTTGAGATACAAATCGTGATACTCGCCAAGATTCTTGATGTTATATTTTTCCCAAACATTTTGTGCGTGTACATAATCTTTATCAGATATATGACTATTATTTAATTTGTTATAGAAATTTTCTTTTGAAGGAAGTTGTGTTTCATTGAATCTCTCAAATGAGTCCATATAGTCATAGGGGTAAATTCCCTTTTGTGTTAGAAAATCTTTATCTAAAAAATACTCTGAAAGACATGGAAACTCTTTTAGATTTTGAACCAAGTTAACCAATGGACTTGCCATGAATTTAAATGTATCAAGAAATCTGATATGAGTAATAGGAGATGTGTGAATTGTTTTTGTGAATGAAATGTATTTCTGATCCGTGTTTGGAATTGCTGAGATACTTCCAGAAGTCTTTGAGAGTTCCTTGATAAATAGATGTGTATCATAATGAGCGTTGTTATGAAGAAAAACAGGAATGAAAGAGGGGAGTTGATAATTAATATTACAACTTTGATGAGCCGGACCTCTATATTTACCAGTGAGATGACAATGGTCTCTAACCTTTAGACCTTTACCAATTTTCTCCTCACAAATATGACAGACATTGTTTTTTATAAATTCCCTTTTTTCTTTACTTGTTAAGGACATTGGTTTATTGGTTTCTCTCATTATCTTGGTTAATCGAACACAGTCTTTTTCTAGTCGTTTCACAAACTCCTCTGGGGTATTTGAGCCTCTATACATCTCTAACTTGTTATATTTATCACCAACGGATGATTTGATATAATAACAAAAACCACAAGGAGTATGTTTTTGATATTTATTTGTGTATGATTCTTTTGGATCTTGAGAAGCAGTATCAATTTTTTCTAAAATACTTTCAAAATCAGCATATATAACAAATGGATGTTTGATCTTTTTATTTTCATCTTTGAATGTGATCTTTGAGCCTTCTTTAGGCATATTGATTACCGTTGATTTATGTTCGCCACAATAATTTGAATGTTTATCTAATCTTTCTTGTGAATTGAAGAAGTTAAGACAACGCAAACAAATATATATTTTATTTGTTCTCTTACAGACTTGTGGTTTTATTAATTTAGCAATATCTTTGATGTATGTATAATGTGAATTTTCGTCTGAATTAAAATATAGAAGATTAATATGAGTTTGTTTACAATTGTCAGAAAGCTTTAAAACCTGAATGTTGTTTGTTTCTGTTAGACCATAAACATTAACTGATAAATTATTCATCTTTTCAAATTTAGGAATATCATTTAAAGTCATCGGAAACTTTAGATCTTTCGTATTTAATGTATTCTCATATTTTTTATAATGAGATACTCTTTCATCATGAAAATGTGGAGGATGTAAGTGTGCTAAAATAGACCAGAGAAAACATTTATTGTCTTTATTTTTGATATTGATAACTGCTTTTCTATTTTTGATAACACTGGGTAAATCAATGTAAGAAGAAGCTTTTAGAGGATCTGATTTAAGAATATGAATGTCTATGTAAATAATTTTTCCTATATTGAATCCACTTCCTACGATTGAATTATCCACATCTTGCTCTTGTTTAATAAGTTCATCATAGACTCCTGATGTTTTAAAATCTTGATATGAAGATATAAAGTGTGGCTCAGTTCTCATGTATGGTGCATCTATAACTCCTTCATCCTTTGTCATTTCTAATTTTACTCCCATATAAAATTTAAGTGGTTTCATTTCCTTTAGTGTTTTTTCAATCAACGTTTGAACAGCAGGTTTAACTATTTCTACAGCATCAACTATAGACTCTGGTTCAGGAGGTTTGAAGTTAAAGACTCTTATTTTAATATGTCCTTTGAATGCTCCATCAGAGTTTTTAGTTGTGATAAAATTTGATAAATGTAGATTTGTTTTAAGATGTATTTTGAAGCCTTTCTTGAGGATATTTTTATTACATGTAGAACAGTGTTTTGTTTCAGGTGGAAGAGGAGAAAGTTTGTTTAAAATGTTGTATGTATGTTTTGCGGTGAGAATATGTTGTTTATAATATTTTACTTCCTTCTCGCAAGTATCACAATAAACCATATTTATAGCGTGAGAAAACGTGGTGTTTTATATATATCACTGTGCTTAAAATAAAACACTTTTGAGCTTTACAGCTCCGTTTTATATATATCACTGTGCTTAAACTAAAACACTTTTTCACTCAGAATCATCTAAGTCATAACTATCACATGAATACTCAGAATCATACTCAGAGTCATCAATAAAGCTACTCTCATAACTATCATTTGAGCACAAACTATTAGTATCATAACTATCATCTGTGTTCAATGAAATACTATCATCACCATCATCCAAGTTCAATGAAATACTATCATCACTATCGTCCGAGTTCAATGAAATAGTAAAATCTTCACTGCTGTATTGACTCATATTTAATTAGCAAGAAAAATATTCCCATCAATATCTATATACTTTCTTTCATTAACAGATTCAATCTCTACAATTTTTATATCAAAAGTTATCTTTAAATAATCTCTAACTATCATAGAACGAAATGACATTTCACCAGAAATATTAACATCATTCATTTTACTTAGATCTACACCCTTTGGATTATTAAAGAAAATACAAATGTCTCCTCTAGAATTATTAATGGTCTTATCATTCTTTTTCAAAGTATCGTGGTCAATCACTTTTTCAAGCTTTGAATAAATTGCCAGGAGTAGAGGAGAAACTTTTGTTAGATTTACTTTAATGGATGTCTTTCCAGGTATAGTTAGAGCTCTTCCTTTAAATGAAATAGAGGGGCTCATGTTATTTTCCATAACTGGTTTTACCCAAAAATTTCCATATTTATCTTTGTTCAATTTAACATCTTTGACATATTTTTCTATATCTTCCACCGAAGTAGAGATTGATTGAAATTTGTCTTTTGTGCTTTGAAACATTGTATTTATTAATGAATAAACTTGCGTTTAGTTTAAGTAAAAATTTACCACATAAATATGATAAGTTCTGAAGGATATTTAGAATTTCCAGACTCTCCATATGATAAATTAGAGAATTGTCCGGCTTGTGATAGAGTGGGGCTTAATGATGAGGATTCATATAAACAATGTTTATTCTGTGATTATATTCTAATTAATGATAATAAGAAATATAAAAAAACATATAACTCTTTTAAATTAGAACCAAAAATGAATTACTTTACAAGATTAATAAGAGAGATGAATGTTAAGCATTATGGTGATAATACACCATTTCTTACAAGGAAAGAGACTCTTTGTATTGAGGAAATGTATAAGGGTTTAATGATATTTATTATTCAAAATAATTTTAATGGAAATGTTAATACAAGATACTACATAAATAAAATAATGAATTATTTTGAAATTAAACCAGAACTCAGGATAAAATATAGAGTTTCTAAAATAGCTCAAAAAAAGTTGGATGACTTGTTTTCCAAATATATAAATGAATGATTTTTTACCCGTTTGGGAAAATAAGATAAAATTTAATAACCATAAAAACATTCCAAATTCATTGAGATGTCTAATAGTTGGTTCAAGCGGATGTGGGAAAACCTGTTTACTTTTAAAGATGCTCCTTGGTCCTAATTTTTTAGATTATGATAATTTAATAATTTTTACAAAGTCAAGTTTTCAACCCGAGTATCAACTACTCTCACAGGGTTTTAATGCAGGTCTTAAAAAGGAAGACATTATCGGTTTATTTAAACTTCAAAACAAACTGAATGATTATAATATTGAAGATATAATACAATTATTTTGTGATACACAGAAATCAAAATCGAAACCCATAACTTGTATTCTCAGTGATAATACGGATGATATACCTTCACCTCAAGATTTAGATAAATCAAAAAAGAACCTCGTCATCTTTGATGATTGTGTTAATGAGAGAAACCAAACAGTAATGGATAGCTACTATACAAGAGGGAGACATTCTTCTTGTAATTGTATATATCTTAGTCAATCATATTTTCAACTCCCTCGACGCTCAATAAGAAACAATGCCAATACTTTTATTTTATTTAAGTTAAATTCAATAGATGTAAATAATTTTTGGAGAGATAATTGCTCTACGTTATGTAGTAAAAAAGAATTTGAAAATTATATGAAACACACGATTGGAAAATATAAATATATTGTTGTGAAACAAGATGAGATACTAAATGATATTTTTCAATAAATAAATACAGAAAATGAATACCGAAGAAAGAGAAAGAAAGTTTAAGGAACATCAACAATTAGTTTCAAAAGTTGTTAAACAACAGGAAGAGATAAAGAAGAAACGGAGACAGAAACTAACTGGTGAAGAAGCCTTTGAAAGAAAACAAGAGAAATTCTTTAAACCACTTTTGAAAACTCAACACTCACCTACAGTTCCCACGGTAGAATTTACTCCGAAAAAACTTCAAATGCTCAAAGATTTTAGTCAGATAACAAAACAAGAACTTGGTGAATTAGAATATGATGACGAGGGATTATTTCGGAAACTTGAGGAGGTAAATCAACCCCCTAATTATGTTGTGGAAGCTCTTCAAAACAATGAATATTCGGCGGGTTCAAAAACCAGAGCAGGTCTCATTCCAACAGAAGAACCAGCAGTGTTTCATCTTGTGGAAGAAAAGGTATTGATATTTAATGATGAATTGATGTTCTTGAGTTCTACTCAACCAAATGTTAAATTAACTCCAAGATTAATGTTTCTTCTAACAAACCCCGGATTCAGCGGTTCAAAATATTTTGAGGAACCACTTGATATGGAAAGAGAGGAAGATAGGGTATATATTGAGTTGCTAAATGCACTTGATTATGGAGTTTCTGTTGCTGGTAAAAGTAAGAAGAATGAGAAGGAGAAACATATTATTGATGCTTTAAGTAAGCTTGGTTCGGGTGTTAGTTTTCTTCCAAATGACCCATCACAATTAGTTAATAGGCTATTATTGTTGTTAGGTAGTAAGAAGGCTGGAAACAACAATTGTTTTAATGAATCCTCAGCCATTTTAGATCAGTTGATGAACATGAAAATAATTAATAAATGTCAATACAAAGATATTTTATTAGATATTAAATAAGATGAGAAGCACAATTCTTAGTTTTAATTTCACAACGAGCGATTACACAGCTTCATTCCCTTACCCACTACAACTTGACCCCCTTACCTCATATGAGGCATCTTTGTTGTCAATGGAAACTTACAATACCCTTTTTAATATCACAGAGAAAAACAACAAGTTTAGTTATAATCCAGGAAGTGGATATAAAACTATAACCGTTTCACCTGGAGCTTACGAGATTTCTCAAATATCTTCAGAAGTCTCTCGCCTTATGAAAGAAAAAGGTGATGAACCAAAAAATATTGTAATAGATATTCAAAAACACACTTCAAAATCAACTATTAAACTTAAAAATAATTATAAAGTTGATTTCACGATTGAAAATTCGTTTAGAGAGCTATTGGGTTTCTCTTCAAAAAAGATTGAAAATAACGGGACGTTTTACAGTGATAATGTTATCCAAATATCCTCCGGTATAAATTCAGTATTAATTCATTGTGATTTGATTGATGGTGCTTATAACGATGGAATAAGAACAAATACAATATTTTCATTCAGTGCATACTCAACCCCGATTGGTTATAAATTTAATATGGAACCAAAAAATCTTGTCTATTTACCTGTGTCAGGAAAAACCATATACAGAGTAAGTTTTAGGATAACCGACCAAGATAATCGTATGATATCCTTTAATGATGAAATTATATCCATCAGAATTCACCTACGTGAAGTTTTTCAATAAATAAATAATGGTTATTGTGAGAAAACACGAGTTGGGAAAATATAAAATAATTACAGGGGAGGGCATGTTCCTTTCACCAGACTATACAAGGTATGTGGGTAGAGGATACTATAAACCTAAGAGACAACGAGGTGTAGGTCATCAATTTCGAAATAAAGGAGATGGGATAATTGATACTCTAATGGGTATTGGTTCAACCATCCTTAAACATAAAGACCTAATTGATTCAACTGCTTCTGCCGTGGGCTCCGTTGCGGGTGCTATAAAGAGTATAAAAGATGCTCAAAAGGAGTCTCATAAATTACAAGCAATCAAAGAAATAAAAAAAGGTAAAACTCAACTATCTTCACAAGAACGACAAAAAATCATTAAAATACTTGGGTCAGGGTTTCAACAATTTTAATGCTATATAAATACAAGTATGGAAGCGATTGATAGTATCTATGATTTGGATGATACGATTATCATTTCAAACTCCACTAAAAAGGAAGACTATTTTAAGGTAAATGCTATAACAGGAACAGACTGGAATTCAAACGGAACAAAAAGTTTTGAAATAAATAATCAACAAACTTACTTGAATATAGCTGATAGTTTCTTGCTGTGTAAATTTAAATTCACTAAGGCTGCGAATAATACTAATGCTACACTCGTAAATGATTTCTTCTGGAAAATGTTTGACAGTGTCCGCCTGTATATTGGAACACAAGAGGTTGAAGCGGTTGATTATGTCTCTGCTACATCTGAAATGATGAAATTTACACTATATTCGTTTAGTGATAGAATGGGTAAGGGAGCTGTTGAAGGTTTTATTCCTGATATGTCAACGGGTACAAACGCAGACCCTGGTTATAGTCAAAGGAAGTCAATGTATAATGATGAAACAAAAGCAGTGAATAGTTTTACTGTAGCAGTACCTCTTAAAGGTATATTTGGATTTTGCGATTATGATAAAGTTTTGTATGGTCTTAAAATTAGATTTCAACTACAAAGGAATGATAATGTAAATAGGTTGCTTTTTGGGGATGAAAATGCTTTTGGAGACAACAATAAATTTGTTATTAATGATTTGTGTTGGTATATCAGTGAATATACTCCTAATCTTAAAACGGAAGAGATGTTAAATAGAAGACTTAACTCAAAGAAACCGCTAAATGTATCATACCTTAAAAGAAGATGTCAACACGTTAAACTGGAACACACTACCTACACTTGGAATTTGGGTGTTCTTCAAGGAAAGCCACGATACCTCTGGCTCATTTTTAAAAAACCAGATGGAGAGGACGGTACTAATAAGAATAATGCGCTGAGTGATAATGCTAAGGTGAAACAACTTCGGGTTTCTCTTGATGGCACATTTTATCCGCGAGATAGATTGGAAATTGATTGGGAAAAAAATGATTATGCGGAAGCCTACAAGTCCTACCAAAAGGTGTGTGAAAGTAATGGTAATAATGATCCTATTTTGGATATGGTTGCGTTTCAAAAACTTTATACAATCTACGCAATTGACCTGAGTTCTCAAAAGGAAACTATAAAGTCTAATCGAGTGGATACTTCTCTATACATTGAAAGAGGGGAGAGTGAAGAGGTTAATGCATATTGTTTGCTTTTGGAGGAAACAGAATTACAGATTAATACAGATAATGGTGTTATGATTAATATCACATAGGTTTTTTCTCATAAATAAATGGTTGGGGTATATGTTAATCAAATCAATCTTAATAAATTAACATCTTGTATTCAAAATCAAAAGCCTTGTATTATTAATGTTAATACAATTCAAAGAAAAGGAGCTGTAAGAATTGATGTTTTACTCACACACACACAAGTAAAAACACTAAATGATGTTGGATCACTTAAAATTAAAATGACGAAACCTATGTTAAAGAAATATTCAATAGACGAGTCAAGAGGAGGATTTCTCCCGTTTCTAATTCCTTTATTTGCTGGTTTAAGTGCGGCGGGAGCATTGACTGGTGGTATTTCAGCAGCGGTAAAAACTGCTAACGAAAGGAAGGCACAACTAAAAGCTCAAAAAGAATTGGAAAGACATAACAAGGAGTTGGAGAAACAAATTAGTGGAAGTGGTGTAATTGTAGATTTTGCTCAAAAACTTGAAAGTCTACCTGATAAAGCTAGATTGTTGGTTGGAGATATGCTTTCCTCTATCGCTCAAGCGGGTGTTAAACTAACTAAACGGGGTAATGGATTGTATCTTTCTCATAAATAAATGGATAAATGGTTTAAACAATTTGGAAAGAATACAACGTCAAATATAGAACTAGCTAAGTATTGTAAAACACTAAAAATTGATAATGTGGTTATTTGTATGAGAGATGAATTAATACATATAAATAAGAATACAAAGAATATTATTATGAATTTAGACACACAGAATGGTTCTCATTGGGTTTGTATTCATAATAGTCAGGATAAATATTATTTTGATAGTTATGGTATGCCACCACCTGTTGAAGTAATACAATTCTTACAGAATGGTGTTTATCAAACATTTCAAGTTCAAGAAATTAATTCTAAATGTTGTGGTCAATTATGTTTATATGTATTATTTCAACTCAACAATAATGAAAATTTTTATGATATCATTTTTAATCTAATATAAATGACTTATGTTGGAAAAGATGGTTCTATCTTTGGAAAATCCTCTCAGGATATTGATTTATCAAATTATTATACAAAGGCACAGGCTGAACGACAAAAATATAGTGTAAGTAAAAATATTAATATGAAGAATACTTATAAATTAATCAATTATCCAAACCCTACAGATGCGAATGACTTAATTAGATTAAGTGATTTATCACAATATATATTTTTAAAGAAAACAGCACGTTTTGTGAAACAAGTAAAATTTACAACCACAACACCTGGTTATACTGACCATACACCTTTCCTCATTGAATTTAACTACCTGCTTACAATTGAATTTTATAAAGAAGGACATTTAGTTAATATGCGAATTAATAAATGGGGGTATGATATGCCTGATTTAGGGTATAATTGGTCTTTTTCAATAAACATAGAAGACCTACATGATTTAAATCAGTCTCGTAAAGAAGAATATTATCCACTTGGTGAGGATAAGGATTTATGTGGAAGTACAATTAGTAAACAACAAATACGTGATTTTAAGAAAAGAAAAATATATGATAGTATAGCGATGGTTCGCATGACAAAGAAGGAAGGTAATGAGATAAGGATAGAAAGCCGAGGAATACAAACCGATTTGGTAGTGGGAAGATGGGGTGGTATTACCTGTCATAATATTAATCTCACATATATTTCTGATACATAAATGGCAGGAAGAAGACTACAAGAGAATTATAATTTTTGTATTCAAGGATACCTACAAGAAAAGGGTGCTCGGTATTACATACCTTATGATTTGGAGCATATACATGGGAATTTTGTCATTAAAAACTGGCCTTATACTGATATTGTTAAACCCACAAATAGAGACTTGTTTAAAATATTAAATAAAAATGAACTTCTCAAAGTTATGAAATATAAAACTCTTTTAGAAATCGTCAACAAATCTTATTGGTATCCTATTATGAGAAAAATAATTATAGATACAAGAATATCTCAAAATCCAGATGAGTATATGTATAATATTCTTTGGGGTTCAAACTCAAGGGTAGCAAGGGATGAGGAAGGAGTTGAAGAAGAGAAGGAGGAAAGAGAGAAAAAGGAGAAGGAGGAAAGGGAGAGGGAGGAGAAGGAGGAGAGGGAGAAAAAGGAGGAGGAGAGGGAGAAAAAGGAGAAGGAGGAAGGAGAGAAAAGGGAGAAGGAGGAAAGAGAGAAAAAGAAGAAGGAGGAGAGGGAGAAAAAGGAGAAGGAGGAGAGGGAGGAAAGGGAGCAAAGAGAGAGGGAGGAAAAATATAAAAAGATGGAAATCAGTGAGATTCGTAAAAGATTGAGTGTATTACAGCAAATAAATCAATCTCAACGCACCGAAGAGGAAATTAAAGAATTAACAACTCTTATGAAGATAATGGTTTCAAAAATAACAACGTCAATGTCTTCAATTTCAGGGAGGAGATTTAAACGAGAAAGTGGTGAAGAAGAAGAAGAAGAAGAAGAAGGAAAAGATTATGTGATTGATGATGTTGGTGTCATTGACTTTAGTTAGTTTTTATTTGTAAATAAATGGAGGAGAGAGTGAAGGCATTCCTTAGGATTCTTTATGTTTTAAAAATAAAGATTGAAATGTATATGTTGAAAACCAAAAAGGTTTTGATACTCTGTCGGAATTTTTCTGATAAATAAATATGAGTTATTGTCTCAAATGTAAAAAGAAAACTAAATCTAAAAATATCTCTTATGTTAAAGCTAAAAATAATAGAGTTTATCAAAAAGGAATATGTCAAGTATGTGGCTCTAAAAAGTGCCAATTCATCTCTCCTAAAAGAGGAGGAGACATACAAAAGTTTCTGTCAGGAAGTAAATTTACAACAACTGGAATTCCAGGGGAATTACACCTTCCAGGGTATTCTTTCTGTGGTCCAGGAACAAACTTGGATAAAAGATTAGATGAGGCTGACAATCCTAAACCTTGGTCTAAACCTACAAATAGGGTTGACGAAGTGTGTATGAAGCATGATATTGCTTATGGGAAAACCACTACGTTGACTGAAAAACATAAAGCCGACAGCGAAATGTTGTATAATTTGTCTTTGATACAAAATCCAACGTTGAGAGAGAAAGTTGATAGGTTTATTGTGAGAAATTTGATAAATGCTAAATTGAAACTTGGTCTTGGTTATTCCTCAAAAAACTATTAGGCTCTAATGATGTCATCAAGACTGAGGAGCTTTTGGCTGAAGAATTACACAAACCTATAATCACAAAGTTTAAAAGAAGGAAGGTTTATTCTAAATACACCGACCACATATGGTCCGCTGATTTAATTGAATTGAATAATGACAGGGGATACAGGTATGCTTTAACCGTTATTGATTTGAGGAGTAGATTTGCCTGGGTTGTCCCTTTAAAAAATAAAAGGGGTGATACTTTAATGTTAGCCTTTAAGCTAATATTTGATCGGGATAAAAGGAAACCAAAGAAGTTATGGACTGATGAGGGAACAGAGTTCTATAACAAAATATTCATGAAATTTCTTAAGGGGAAGGGTATTAAATTATACAGCACCTTTAATGAAGGAAAGGCAGTTGTTATTGAGCGTTTTAATCGTACTTTAAAAGAGAAATTATATAAAAAATTCACACAACTCGGTTCTCAAAAATGGGTGTATTTAATTCAGGATATTGTAGATAATTACAATAATACAGTTCATTCATCAACAAAATCAAAACCATCAGAAACATTTACAAAATTAGAATATGAAAAGGAGATTAATTTGAGAAAGCCCAAGTTTAAAGTTGGTGATATTGTAAGAATATACAAATGGAAAAGTCATTTTGAGAAAGGTTATACACAAAAATGGACTCGTGAATTATTTAAAATCATTGATGTAATGGATACAGTCCCTTGGACCTACAAATTATATGATTTAAATGGAGAAGAAATCTTGGGTTCATTTTACTCGCAAGAATTACAAAAAACACAAGTAAGCAGATAATACCCTTGAAAATAATAAATAAATAAATAAAATGTAATGGGGATACGTTTTTAAATCTGTGAACCCCAAACACAGAATCACACAACTTTTTAGTTGGGGCTTAACTTTTGTGTGTGCATAATGGGGATACGTTTTTAAATCTGTGAACCCCAAACACAGAATCCCACAACTTTTCAGTTGGGGCTTAACTTTTGTGTGTGTATAATGGGGATACGTTTTTAAAATCTGTGAACCCCAAACACAGAATCCCACAACTTTTTAGTTGGGGCTTAACTTTTGTGTGTGTATAATGGGGATACGTTTTTAAATCTGTGAACCCCAAACACAGAATCCCACAACTTTTTAGTTGGGGCTTAACTTTTGTGTGTGTATAATGGGGATACGTTTTTAAATCTGTGAACCCCAAACACAGAATCCCACAACTTTTCAGTTGGCGCTTAACTTTTGTGTGTGTATAATGGGGATACGTTTTTAAATCTGTGAACCCCAAACACAGAATCCCTCAACTTTCCAGTTGGGGCTTAACTTTTGTGTATGTGTGAGTGAGTCATAATAATATACAAACCCTAACCCAACCCCATCCCTAACCCAAACCCATCCCTAACCCAAACCCATCCCTAACCCAACCCCATCCCTAACCCAACCCATTCCCAACCCAACCCCATCCCTAACCCAACCCAATCCCTAACCCAACCCCATCCCTAACCCAACCCCATCCCTAACCCAACCCCATCCCTAACCCAACCCCATCCCTAACCCTCACATTCAAAATCCCAACCCTAACCCAACCCCATCCCTAACCCAACCCCAACCCATCCCTAACCCTCACATTCAAAATCCCAACCCTAACCCAATCCCATCCCTAACCCAACCCCAACCCTCACATTCAAAATCCCAACCCGAACCCAACCCCATCCCTAACCCAACCCCAACCCTAACCCTCACATTCAAAATCCCAACCCTAACCCAACCCCATCCCTAACCCAACCCCATCCCTAACCCTCACATTCAAAATCCCACCCAAACCCTAACATAATCTTTTTTTTCTTCTTTTTTAAAAATATGTATTTCATTTTTTTTTTTTCCTCTTCTTCCAATTCTGTCTTTCAAGGCTTTCAAGTTTGAAGAAGTAGAAATGGGAAGAAAGAATTTTCCAGCATTTTCTTCCTCGAACTTTCTTGATATTGCTTAAATCAAGCGTCATTAAACAAAGAACATTGTTCATTGCTTTAGAATCCAAAGAGTCTCCAAGATGGACCCCACAGGTAGAGTCTCCAAAATAAAACCAACTTTCCAAGTTCCCAAGGTATAACCACATTCCTGTTGAGCCTCCAAGATAGGTATCACATTCCGAGTCATCAAAACAAAACCCCCATTCCGAGTCTCCAAAAATATAACCATCTTTCCAAGTCCCCAAGGTAGAACCACAATTTTCAGAAATATTTGGGGTTTCCGTGATAAGTCTCACATAGTATAACTGCGGACCATCAGGGAAAACTTCCCTTTCCCAATTTTTTAGGGTTTCTATGATGTGTCTCACATAGTATAACTGCGGACCATCAGGGAGAACTCTCCTTGCCCAATTTTTTAGGGTTTCTATGATGTGTCTCACATAGTATAACTGCGGACCATCAGGGAGAATTCCCGTTTCCCAATTTTTTAGGGTTTCTATGATGTGTCTCACATAGTATAACTGCGGACCATCAGGGAGAATTCCCATTTCACAATTTTTTAGGGTTTCTATGATGTGTCTCACATAGTATAACTGCGGACCATCAGGGAGAACTCCCCTTTCCCAATTTTCAGAAATTTGTGGGTCTCCAATGTATGACTTGTATTCTGGCTCATCAAGGTAGAACTTGTTCAGTGGGTTTTGTTTTGATAACTCACAACAAGTATCATCATGGTAAAACTCTTTTTCAGGATTTTGTGGATCTCCAAGGTATAACTCTTTGGCTGGGTCATCAAGGTAGAACTCGTTCTGGGGGTCTTGGTTGTTCAAAATGTCTTCAAACAAAAAAATAACTTCATCCCAAGTTGTGTTAAAAGCAGAATTTTCATTTCGTATCTCAGATACAATTTCCTGTGAAAGAAAATAACAATGTATTAATTTAATACAATATTTTTATTTGTATAAATCAAGCTCTATGAATATTAAAATAAACTTTGTTAACTCTTACATGAGTCTCATCTAAAAAAAAAAAAAAAAAAAAAAAAATTAAATAAATAAATAAATAAATAAACAAACTTACCTCCATTGATAAGAGGTTCGAGTCCAGTTCATCAATCTGAAGGTTGAGTTCTACACAGGTAGTAGGACTCCAAGGAATAGCAAAGTTATCCCATTCCATTTCGGCATAGGAGTCCATTCTCAAGTGAAGCAGAAAGCGTGTTTGAAAAAGCCTGTGTGGTCGGTGCCTTTTATAAGAAGGGCTGGGTGTGTGTCATTTCCTGTGGAAATTCCCTGGGCGTGTCTTAACTGGAAATGATGTGATGGAAATTCCCTGAAAATGATGTTATGTATTACCTGGAAATGATACAATGCTGAAGAGTTTATAAAGTGGGTGGGACTTAGCAAAAGTGGGCGGAGCTTAGCAAAAGGGGCGGGACATAGCAAAAAGTGGGCGTGGCTTAACAAAAAGTGGGCGGGCTTAGTAAAAGGTGGGCGTGGCTTACCAAAAAGTGGGCGGGGTTTTTCCAAAAAGTGGACGGAGCTTAACAAAAGGTGGGCAGAGCCTACCAAAAAGTGTGTGGCACTGGAGGCGCTCAAATAAGAACATTGAGGGAGGTTTACCATTTTATCTTAGCTCAGTTAAAATATCTTAATAAAGAACCAAACTCAAACATATTTTTTGTTAATATATTAGATGGTGAAGAGAGTTGTAGGAGAATTAAATTATTTCCCACGCATAAACAAATATTTGTAGGGTCGTTGTTTGAGTGGGTTATATTCACCAGATGATATTAAGAGTAAAAGGTTAAAAGGTTCATAAGGTCAGAAGGATCACAGGTGTTTAAGTGGTCTAATGAATAAGGATAACATGTCAAAAGGTTAGAAGGTTCGTAAAGAACAGGGTGAGAGAAATAGAGGTCTTTAGGGGCAATGAGGGAGGGAAAGAATTAATATGGAAGTGAATGGGTCAATGTTTGAGTGGGTCAAAGATTAATCTGCCAGATGATATGTAGAAGAAGGATGATAGGTCTATAAGAGAAAACAAATATTTGTAGTGTTTGAGTGGTCTAATGAACAACATTAAGGATAGGTACTACAGACAAAAGGTTCATAAAGATGAGGGTGGGAGAAATAGAGGTGTTTATGATTTTTGAAAAAGACAAGGGGGTAAATGACATTAGATAGGGATTTCCCATGTTAAACGGAGGTGTCCCAGAAGCAACATTATTACACTACTTGTGTATATAGTGTTGCGGTTGTGCCATAAAAGCAAACCCCCTATAGTTAAATTGCACGACAACATGTGGCCTGCAGTAGTTAGTTTTGTCTTATTGAATGTAAAGATTAGCCCTTTCCCATTGTGTAGTAATCAAGACCAATATGCGTTGAAGTTAGGCAGGATGTCAAGCCTTCATGTGGCTGGGAGAAGCCATTACTAATGTGCAGGAAGGCGTGGCCAGAAGCACAGGCCTACGTGACCAGTGAGGAGGCGCGAACCCGTCACCATGATGCGGCAAACCTCAGCCAATGGGAGGCTGTGGAACATTTTGGAGGCGTGGGCGGATCTGGTAAAAGCCCGTGCGGATCGTATTTCTTTCTCTTGCTTTTTGGACTTTGCGAGGACACACCTGAGCTCTTGCCCTTTTTGCCATGCCCACGACGAGACCTCACTTGCTTTTTCGTTCCTCCCACGACACGTGTTTGGCCTTTGTGTTCTTGGTCAACACCCATCGCTTCTGCGCCGATCTCTTGCGCCATCTGGCTGACCTGCAAGCGTTGGCTTTCTACATGACTCACCTGCGCTGAAGTTCATCTACCTGCGCTGAAGTTCATCTACCTGTGCTGAAGTTCGTCCGTGCCAACTTCGAGGCGGCGGTTCGTCCTTCGGACCTTACCTCATCCAGGCTGCACGTCTGGATCGGGTATTGAACTGCGAGGCGCGCACACCAGACCACGTGGTCACCAGCGAGGAAATTCCAGCACGTACATCAGTATGCCAATAACCAGTGTGTTTAATTCCCTGTGTGAGTGTGAGTGTGAAGGCGCCAAGTTGGGGTTATTATTAGGTAAGACTTGATAAGCTGTATCTTTTGTCTATTCTCTGTGCCTTCAAAATAAAAGGCTGTGCATTTGGTTACTTTCCAACCTGCTCAGATACGTCTTTTCTCCATTGGCCTAGCATCATACGAGACCGAATTTGGCTAGATTCAGGTCCATAAATCTCGTGAGGTAACGCCGCTTTCCACACCGTGCAAATCCGCTCAGCACGCAATTGAATAAGGTGTGTGAAAGCGAGGGTTCGATCCCCTGTTTCTCCGGTCACATGTCTTGAAGGTATTTCGGAATATTGACCAGTAAACTCTTCGACGCGTGACTGGGAAATTGGCGATCTGAATTGCTTAGCAATCCGTCAACCATGAACTTAGTCGTGGACGGCGGCCTCAGTGGACCCGGAGTTTGAGGGAGAGCAGGGCATAAACCCCCCTCAGTACATCGACGAACCCGTGATCCGCAACAATATATATAATAAAACAGGTTTGTCTGTCCATCTGTCCATCCCCAAACTATTCCCTCAGTTTTGGGCTCGCCCCGCCAAACCTCCTGTGGCATGTTTTGGGGTCCCAGCGGATATTGTAAGGTAGGTAAGAGGTTTCAAAAATTCCTCAATAAAATTATGATTTTGAAATTAACTCGATACGAACCTGGCGCGAATCTGGAAGTGGACAGATGACGTCATGACCTAGTTTGATAATATCCCAATACAACCGTCATTTAAAACAGTATTTTGTTAAAGTATCAATTTATGATTGGAATGATGTTTGGAATTGAGTGAATACAATTACGATTTTGAATTCTTAATTGTATTCACCCAACAGAACAGAACTACTTCACATCCGGATTTAAATATTTGTTTATGTCACGAATGTTGGTAAAAGTTAATTTTTTTATGTTATTGCTATTTAATTTGTGATTGGAGTTGTGCTGTTGGAATGAAAATAGAGATATTGAGTTCAAGTGAATGACGGAATGCCGTGATGGTTTCTACTTTCTAACCGTGACATTCGCGGTTCTCCATATGCAGATTCCCCCATTGACTGGGTATGGAACCATTCAAACAGGTACGTTTTTTGTGGAAGTCTTTCACGAACCTGCTGTTCATGATTGATGTTCGACTACAGGTGGCACGAGAATGTGGAATTTATTGGTTCCATGTTTCCCCATTCGTCGTTTTTTTTACCTAAGTCTTTCACGAACCTGCTGTCCATGCTTGATGTTCAACTACAGGTGGCACAAATGTGGAATTTATTGGTTTCATGCTTTAGCATTCACTGTTTGTGCATTGTCTGTTTACTTACAGCCTCCCACCCGTACGTAGAACGGGTACCTCACTAGTATATAAATATAAATATTGTTATATTGGTGGGTAGGGCATATATAGATTTAGGTAGATCTGTATAGGTATTATGCTCCGGTTGTCGTGGGTCGCAAGAACCATCTCGATGTAAATAAGGAGAGGACCTGTCGAGCCCGAATGTCGGATTAAGTGTGTACCTGTGATCATACGAGGATGATCCGGTGATAGGTAGACTAGGGACTAAGCTACAGTGCATTCAGAAAGTATTCAGACCTCTTCAATTTTTCACATTTTGTTACGTGGCAGCCTTATGCTGAAATCGTTTAAATTCATTTTTTCCCTCATCAATCTACACTCAATACCCCATGATGACAAAGAGAAAACAAGATTTTAGAAAGTTTTGCAAATTTATTAAAAATAAAAAACTGAAATATCACATTGACATAAATATTCAGACCCTTTGCTATGACACTTGAAATTTAGCTCAGGTGCCTCCCATTTCTCGTGAGTCTTGATCATCTTTGAGATGTTTCTACACCTTGATTGGAGTCCACCTGTGGTAAATTCAATTGATTGGACATGATTTGGAAAGGCACACACCTGTCTATATAAGGTCTCACAGCTGACAATGTATATCAGAGCAAAAACCAAGCCATGCGGTCGAAGGAACTGCCTGCAGAGCTCAGAGAAAGGATTGTGTCGAGGCACAGATCTGGGGAAGCCTACAAAAAAATTTCTGCTGCATTGAAGGTTCCCAAGAGCACAGTGGCCTCCATAATTCTTAAATGGAAGAAGTTTGGAACAATCAGGACTTCCTAGAGCTGGCCGCCCAGCCAAACTGAGCAATCGGAGGAGAAGGGCCTTGGTAAGAGAGGTGACCAAGAAGCCGATGGTCACTCTGGCTGAGCTCCAGAGATCCTGTGTGGAGATGGGAGAAACGTCCAGAAGGACAACCATCACTGCAACACTCCACCGATCTGGGCTTTATGGCAGCTTTTTGGCAGATCTGGGCTTTATGGCAGAGTTTAGCGCATGAGACGTCATTGGCAGGTCACCTAGGGGTAACAATAACTTGTGACAAAAATGGACACATTTCTTTTGGCCAGGTTTGCGATGTGATGTTACAGAATTTTGTAAATCCTGTCACCCATGCCGGATGTTAGGGAAACCCAATCAACAAATTCCTTCAGCAATGTTAGAATCAATTCTGGCTTTTGATGAACCATTCAGTCGGGTTATCATTGATTGTGTAGATCCATTAGCAAAGACCAAGACAGGTAATCAATACACGCTAACTATTATGTGTGCTTCCAATAGGGTTGCAGGGGTGATACCTGTTCAGAAACATTGATTATCTGGTTTGAAAGATTGATGATGAAAAATTGATGGTGATCAGAAAAATTGCGGCCGCAAACATTGCTGACGCTTTAGTTAAGTTATTCACCCTTGTTGGCCTACCTCAGGTCATACAGTCTGTTCAGGGATCAAATTTCAGGTCAAAACTTTTTCAACAGGTTGTGCACCAGCTGGGGGTTAAACAGGTTATGTCAAGTGTTTACCATCCTGAGTTACAAGTTGCCTTAGAAAGGTTCCACCAGACTGATAAAACATCATTAGAACTTACAACTTTGATATGAGTGTGATAAGCATTGGGATGAAGGAGTACACTTATTGTTGTTTGACACCAGGAAATCAGTTCAGGAGTTGTTGTGATTCAGTTCATTTGAACTTGCGTTTCGACAGACACACTGTGCAAGGACCTTTGAAGCTTTTGAAGGAACAGTGGCTAAATGAGAAGTCGCAGTTAAATTTGCTGGAGTATGAGTGATTTCAGATATAGGTTGGCAAAGGCATGTGAAATAGCAAGAGAGAACTCGAAAGTATCGCAGGACAAAATGGAAGCTAGGATAAATATGATAAATATTCCAAGGTCAGGGAATTCAGTCCTGTTCACAAGGATGTATCGTTGTCCACTTCTGGGTCGGCCAATACAGGATAGGGATTTCGAACCTTTCCTCACTGAACCGAAAGTCAGCAAAACCAACTATATAGTCCAAACTCCTGGTCGACGCAAGCAGAGACGACTGTGTCACATCAATATGACAAAGAATGTCATGACAGAAAGCAACCAGAAAGTGTGGTCTCAGTTTCACCTGCTATACCTGCAGGTGGTGCACAGGAGCAAAACGATTTTTGTGATGAGAAGAAGTTTGACCATGTTAGTGACGAAGCCTGCTCGAGGCTGACCAACACTGAGATGTTATTACACTTAGATTAGAAATTAGGTCATTTGACGTCAGAACAGCACAGTCAGGTCTCAGACCCAATTTATGACTTTGCCAACTTATTTACGGATGTTCCTGGCCGTACCGAGCTGTTTAGTGTATCATGATATAGAGGTAGGTGATGCCACGCCAGTAATACAGCATCAATACAGGATGAATCCAGTCAATTTGGAACATCTTCAGAAGGACATTTTAAATGGGTCAATGCGGTGTCAACAACTGAGTCTTATCCAATCCCTAGGATTGATGATTGCATCGATAGGTTTGGTGAGACTAAGTTTGTCAGCAGGTTTGATTTATTGAAGGGGTACCGGCAGATTCCTCTTATTGAACGAGCAATGAATGAGCTTGCTGATGCCAAACTGACCGTAAATCTGGTAAAACCTGAATTTGCTGAAGCACATGTGGTGTTCTCAGGTCATGCTGTGGGTCAAGGTCAAGGACAGCCATCGATAGCTGGGCAGCACGTGAAGGTAAAAACGGAGCTCATAAGATTCCTGGGAAGACCTGGATGGTATCGGAGATTTTGCAAAAAGTAAATCTGACGTTGTTGACCCTTTGACTAATCTGCTCTGGAAAAAGACAAAGTTTACATGGGATGGAAAACGTCAGGTGGCATTCAACAAAGTCAAGGCATTCAACATTCTTGTGAATTCTCCAGTTCTTGCAGCACCAATTTTTCAGGAAAACTTCGTATTCGTGGTAGATGCTAGTAATGCACGGGCTGGAGTAGTTTTGCTGCAGGAAGATGCTGCAGGCACATACCACCCTGAATGTCGTTCTTTGAAGAGGTTTGACAAACACCAAAATAACTATTCTACCAAAGAAAAAGAGACCTTTGCACTTCTGCTATCTTTGGAAGAGTTTGAGGTATATTTAGGAACAACTACTTTTCCAGTTGTACTTTTGATAGATCACAATCCCATAACATTCATTCATAAAATGAAAAACAAAAATCTGAGGTTGATGGGATAGAGCCTGTCTTGATAAGAATTCAACCTGGAAATTAGACACATCAAAAGTCAGGTCAGTCTTTTGGGACTGCCACTGGTAACATGTGTAACTACCTGCCGCATGGTCGGGTTGTCGGCGACTAAACCGACACCTCTCAATGGCTTTTCTAGTGGGGAGGGTGACTGACACCCTGACAGGACCAAAAACAACACCTGGCAAAGGGCGGATGAGCTCCCATAGGGACCCAATGGCCATCCAGTAAGGAGATGGTGTCTCCTAAAAAACACCCATCCGGTTTGGACCGGTTCAAGTCATAGCAAAGACTTTAAAATGGTACGTGCTGCTTCCTTGCTTGAAAAGGACAGAGCACGGACAATCCCCATCGGTGGGCATCCATGGGGAGGACAATATTCCTCTTGAGGAAATGCCCCGCTGAGTACGGTGATAAAAGCGGCATCATTGTTATGACATCACTAGTACCCAGAGTATCCTGTGAGGTTAGGTAATAACGACACTTCCCACAAGCTCAGTGGCTGTGTTAAGTGTTTGTCTCAGTATATCTCTGTGTGTGTGTGTGTGTGTGTGTGTGTTTGTGTGTGTGTGTGTGTGTGTGTGTGTGTGTGTGTGTGTGTGTGTGTGTGTGTGTGAGCTCTATTACGAGTCTTATCCTACATATATATATATATTTACATATATATATACATTGCATTCAGAAAGTATTCAGACCCATTCACTTTTTTCACATTTTGTTATGTTGCAGTCTGATGCTGAAATCGTTTAAATTCATTTTTTCCCTCATCAATATACACACAATACCCCATAATGACAAAGAGAAAACAGGATTTTAGAAAGTTTTGCAAATTTATTAAAAAGAAAAAACTGAAATATCACATTGACATAAGTATTCATACCCTTTGTTATGACTTGAAATTTCGCTCAGGTGCCTCCCATTTCTCTTGATCATCTTTGAGATGTTTCTACACCTTGATTGGAGTCCACCTGTGGTAAATTCAATTGATTGGACAGATTTGGAAAGGCACACACCTGTCTATATAAGGTCTCACAGCTGACAATGCATATTTCAGCAAAAACCAAGCCGTGAGGTCGAAGGAACTGCCTGCAGAGCTCAGAGACAAGATTGTGTCGAGGCACAGATCTGGGGAAGCCTACAAAAAAAAATTCTACTGCATTGAAGGTTCCCAAGAGCACAGTGGCCTCCATAATTCTTAAATGGAAGAAGTTTGGAACAACCAGGACTCTTCCTAGAGCTGGCCGCCCGGCCAAACTGATCAATCGGGGGAGAAGGGCCTTGGTAAGAGAGGTGACCAAGAACCCGATGGTCACTCTGGCTGAGCTCCAGAGATCCTGTGTGGAGATCGGAGAAACTTCCAGAAGGACAACCATCACTGCAACACTCCACCGATCTGGGCTTTATGACAGAGTGGCCAGACGGAAGCCTCTCCTCAGTGAAAGACACATGAAAGCCACTTGGAGTTTGCAAAAAAGCACCCGAAGGACTCTCAGACTGTGAGAAACAAGATTCTGTGGGCTTTCATGTGATCGGTGTGTTGACCAGTGCAATGCCAATAGCAGTTAACATACAAACAGCAAGACCCAATCATGTCTCTCACCCGTAATCACAAAACACAGAATCCCATGAGGAGTTAATAAAAGATGCAACAGGTGGAAGCTCAAGGTCTTGTCTTCTGGTGGCCATCTCCTGCAGACGAATCCCCTGCTCATAACCGCCTCATTTTGAGCTTTACCGTTTTATAGCTTTATGCTTATGCAGGAAATTGGGAATCAACATGATAACGCACCATTAGTTAAAACAAAACTGACATCATCGCTCATCCGAATTCGGGAGGGTAGACACGGCAACCATTCGTCCTCTGCCCACCCAAAATGGTTCGTCGGTGAGCTTATAATCCCACGACCATAACACTATACATGAGTATGCGAAATTTCTCGTTGACCAGTCCTCATAAACATGAAATGTACATAATGGGTCTATTCAAATCTGCAGTATTCAACCTAAATGCAGACAGGACATTCTGCGTTACCTTTTCATATTCAGCACCATCTACCGACATCGCAGGTAGATGGCTGTTTTAGTTATGTCTGAACCTTTGGGGACTATTTGAGTTTGAGTTGAAGGACGACAGTGAACCATCATATACAGTGTAAGACCTGTAGGTCGTTGGCCTTTTGTCACTTTGATGATGTATCAAGGGCCACCACTAGACGGCAACGGGCATGAGCCCCATGGTTTAGTTTAGGGCAGGAATTTTGAATTTAGCCAAAATGTTGGCAATAACTCGCCTATTGTTGGAGTCGAAAGACACCGTGAGATCTTTAACGTCAAGCAGCAATCAATACCCACGGACGCTCCTCGGGACGGATAGCCCACTTTAAGATGAGATCAATGCCCTGCCTTTAAAGCAGCAGTCCGCCAAGTTGGGTCAGCCAGAGAATCAGTCCCAGATGAAACAGATGAAAGAGAAGTCCGCACGTCCGTGGCACGCTGTAGGACCTTTGGGGGTAGTGGACAATGCAACTGCTCTTTGGAGATCTCCCTGAACTAATGATTAGTTTTTGTCTGAGATTTCTGATCTACCATTTGAATCAATCCTTCCATGTACATGTTGAATGCACTCAATATGCTAATGATCTGTAAAGGCTCAGGCATATACACCACGTGGATGCTAGTTGCATCATCAAGCTCAGACAGAACAAACTTCAAAAGCAAGTACACTACCTTAAAGCTATCCTGTTATCCCATTATCCTGTTATTCCATTTAATGGCTGTAAAATGCATTGATCTCTTCTTGCTGTATTCTAACTTTTGCTATCTCTTTACTTATTGGACACTGCTCCTTTCCTATTGCATCTACAGGCGCTGCATGACGTCATCGTGGGGCACCGAAGGGGGTCTGTTTGTCTGTCCGGGTGATATGTCAGCCATCCTTTGAGCTAGGAAGCTGAAATTTGGGGAAAATAGTGAGCATGTTCTTTGGCAAAATCGGTATTTTTATTTTTTGATGAATTAATTAATTGATTAATTACTTAATTATTAATTATCAATTAATAAAGGACCTATGTATTTTCTTTCTCATCTGGGCAATATCTCAGGCACCTTTTGAGCTAGGAAGCTGATATTTGGACATGACAATGACCAAATGATTTGTATTGGCTGTAAAGGGTATTTTTGATTTATTGATTGATCAATTCATTATTTAGTTATTCAATTACTTAATTTTTTTTTTTAAGTTACAGATTCGGATGAAACGGTGGTGGTTTAGGTATGCTATTAGCCAACCATTAATAATTCAATTAATTTACAATTATTATTTATTTATTTTCATTATTAATCACTTATTTTCCTTCTCATCTGGGCAATATCTCAGGCACCTTTTGAGTGACCAAGTGATTTGTCTGTAAAGGGTATTTTTGATTTATTGATTAATCAATTAATCGATTAATTATTTTTCAAAATGTTACAGCTTTGGATGAAACACTGGTGCTTTCCGGTATGCTATTAGTCAATTGATTAATAAATTAATTATTTTACAATTATCGTTTATTTATTTTAATTACGCAATTAATCAATCAATTATTGTGCACCTCTCCCTCCCAATACCATCTCTATGTGCTGCACAGCGGCATCGCCAGGCGCTTTAGGCGCCCTGGCAATGTCACACACTGGAGGATATGTTATTTATTTATTTGGCATGGGGGCGGTGTGTACTTTGAATGTATCCCTACTTGTGTCTTCTTTATTTATTGGACATCCTCCGGACGTAAATGAACACTCGTTTTACTCTGCGCTTGCACATTACATGCAGCAAATTTCACCTCCCTGCGCTTTATATTTATTTCCAAAAACACTTCTGTACACCACACTTCAGGCTCAGTTTGCAAGTCAACGTCTGCAATTCCAATATAAAAGTTGCAATTACTCTTCATCAAAAATGGTTTTCGAGTTTTTTATCCTCAAAAATAGACCATAGTGAACACAGCCATGTTAAAAGTTTGGTTTTTAAAGCCCTACTCAAATCATCCTTATGAATGGGGACAGACAAATACACAGTGCTTTATACAAGGGTAGATTATTACCTGTGACATGTCACAGGTCTACAAGAGCTATGCGTTGCTGTTCTGTAGGTGGGGTTAATGTTGTGGGTCGATTTTTGAAGTGTGCACCCATTGGTCTGATAGATGTCGGACCACACCCACATCTGTCACTTGACTCCCCCCACCATAGTGCCAATAGGAAATGATATGGCTGCCATCTTGTGTTTCTTTTTTTCTCTCAATTGAATAACGTGTTTGTGGTTTTCACTACCTTATATTCATAATGTCCTGCATGCTTTGAGAGTAGTAGAAAAGGACTTGTTATCAATCATTTCTCCTTGTTGATGACACTCTGACACCAGGTATTTTTCTTAACATTGATGCAAGGGTATCGATGGGGCTCGCACATCAATCATATGTAGGACAAAGACATCAGCAGACATTGATAACTCTTACATGAATTACAGGGATATCCCAGCAGACATGTTATTTCAACAGCGAAGGTTGGTCGAAATTTGGTCGAGATGGCAAAGAAGAAATCATATGTTCAACCCCAGTTAACGTTGTTTCAATGAATTTTGTCATATTTCAATGTATTGCTGCCTGCTTAGTTAAGGCAGGCTGCCTGCCTGCAGAAATAAAGAACATGGAATTTGAACCCAATCATCAGCAAGGTCATGGAATCCATCATTGCTTCCGACATCAAATCCTTCCTCTTCTCCAATGGTTAGATCTCAGATCATCAATTTGGGTTCAGACCAGGTCACTCTACTCTGGACATGCTGCTTCTGCTGTCTCATCAATGGATGGAGGTCCTCAGCACCAGACAGGAAATCAGAGCTGTCTCCCTTTACATATCTCGTGCTTTCGATATGGTCTGGCACCCCACTCTGCTCACCAAACTGTCCTCTTATGGTATCCATGGAAATCTCCACTCATAGCTCGCAGACTTCCTCTCCTGTCGTGGTCAACATGTGGCTCTAAATGGAATTCTCTCATCTCCCCCTTCCTGTCCATGCGGGAGTTCCTCAAGGCAGTGTTCTGGGCCCTGTGCTTTTTCAAATTTTCATTAATGATCTCTCCAACTCTCTGGAAAATCCTCTCTATCTCTTTTCTGATGACTCCACTCTCTGCCGCTGCCTATCTCAACCCTCAGATCGACAGGCAGCAGCCTCTTCACTCTCTGCAGACCTGGACAATATCACAAACTGGTCAAACAAGTGGAACATGTCTTTCAATCCTGACAAATCTCACACTCTCACTTTGTCTTTCTGTAAAGACTATCTGGAAAACCCTTCCATCTATTTTCTCACCAATTCTCTCGAAAAAGTTCTGTCACTCAAGCTTTTGGGTCTCAATATCAGCCATGATCTTTCCTGGGAAAGCCACATTTCCAAGCTGGCCTCCAAAGCCAGTCGCCGACTGGGCGTCCTCCGTCGTGTGAAGTCCATGGCACCTCGGAGCTCCTCACCACATACAAAGCTTTCATCTGCAGCTCAATGGAATACTGCTCTCCCCTCTGGGCTGGTGCACCTGCCTCACACCTAGCTCGGCTTCATGCTGTGGAAACCAAAGCCTTTCGAATCATTGGAATCTCCCGCGATGAAGCTGATTTTGAGGGCCTTTCACTCACTCACCGCAGGCAGGTTGTTGGTCTTTCTGTCTTCTACCAACTCCTCCTCGACCTTGCTCCACCAGCTCTGTCTGTACTCTGTCCCTGAAATATTCCTGCAGGATACACAAGGTCTGCAGGAATCCCTCTTATGGTTAAACTGCCAAAATCAAGACTCTCTGCTCACCTTCACTCTTTCATTCCTCTTTTTCCTCATCTCTGGAACAATCTCCCACACTCTTTTGAATCCTTGTTTTCCCTCCAGGTCTTTAAAACAGCTGTTCACCACCATCTCTTATCTTTCCCCTATCCAAAACAATGATCTTTTCTACCCCCGTTAATCCACCCAAACCCACCTCCTTCAAATTCCCTGTTTTCTTTCCTGAAATCCCCTGTAGTGTCGATCTTGTTTATCCCGTGTTCTCCGCCCAGCCCTCTCTTTTCCACAGATCTTCTGATACCCCTTCTCCTGATCCTGATCTCCTGATCTCCTGATCCCTGATACCCTGATACCCTGATACCCCTGAACCCCAGTTCCCTACTGTTGTTGTGCTTCCCTCTCTCCCTCTCCCTCTTGTCTCCCGCTCCCTTTATTACATATTCTATGTGTTAGATCTTATATGAGCCTCGACTAAGTATACAAAAAAAACTACGGTTCCTCACATAGTGTGCCAGGGGTTGAGATGGGAATGTTAACAGCCAATATGTATTTCAAATCCAGGTTGACTTTGGCTGACTTTGCATCGGCTGACTTTGGTGGAGCGATCCATGGTGCTGCCTTGTGGAAATATTTATTTCCTGATCCTTCCTGATCAAACGTGACAAATGGGGAGAAATCTGTAGGCTGACATCTGGAGTGAGTATATCAGTTGATCCCCCCCTGCCAGGATATCACAACACAAGCAACGAGCAGCAAGTAGACAAGTGCAGGGCATGTGTAAATGATCCCCGATGGTTTTGGGTGAATCAGGAAGAATGGTTTTCAAGTTAAAGGTTAGATTGCAGCACATTGGGTGTTATGGCTACAGCACTAGGAAAGGTAGGAACCCCATTATTACACTCACCACTCAAATCGCAATCCTCACACACATGAAACGAACACGAGAAGGCCAATCCAATCTGGTCTACATGTTATTTTTTTAAAAATAAGCTTTGTCAATTATCGTCTTCTTTCGTGTGCAGCACATAGCTGTGGGTTTGCTCATTACCGGGGACGCAGCAGTGCCACTGATGCAGTGCCCTCCTGTAGGTTAGAGCAAACATTTGGAATTTGTTCAGGGTGTCGTCGATATCTCGGGTATTCTTGCGAAGAAAGCAGTGGGATTTTGAACGCCCACCAACAAATCCTGGCAGATGGGAATGATATCAGGTATGGAAGTGGGCCATGTGCAGTTGAAGATTATTTTCTGGAAAGGTAAAAAAAGAAAAACTATCGTTCAGTAAAGGGAGACAAAGTTGCAAGGTGGCCATGATGCACGCAAAATAAAAAAAATTGTGACAAGACCAAACTTTAAAAATTGGTACTAACTACAAAAAATAAACCCTCAGATGACCCTATTCCAATGATAAGAATGTGTTTCGGAAAGCTGTGCTCCATCGACTGAAAACAAGCCATCTGTAGACTCATGTCTGAAAAAAGAAGTACTTACAATAGAGCTTCAGTGACTTGAAACGTTAGACAATGGAATAAAACTTGAGACAGTCAATGACTTCAAGTATCTTGCTTCCTGGGTTAACACAACTGCTCGGGACATCAAACAAAGGAAAGCTGCCGCACGGAGAACTTGCAATGAACTTTCAAGAAGTCGACACTCTCTCGGCAGATAAAGCAACGACTATATTCATGGCAACAATCGAGTTCCCCTGTGTGGTGATGTGCATAGAAGGTACGCTAGAGGGGGCGTGGCCAAGAAGAGGAGGAGTTCCGGGTAGAGGACGGAGCGTGGGGACGTGCGTTCGATGTTGGATTGAATAAAACAGTTGGACCTTACTGAATTCTTCTTACTGAACTTTACGACACAACAAACTGTCCACGAGAATGGGACTGAACTTGGATCCACCGACACCCTTTCTGCAAAACCCGGGTGAGCCATCGATGCCTTTTACGGCCTGGACTCGGAGTCTTTGATAACTTCGTGCTGGCGATACAGGAGACCACACTTGCTGATGCGAGGAAGCGCGCACTTTTGATACATTGATTGGGCACCGAAGGTCAGAGACTCTTCTATACATTAACAGTCGCTGATAATAGCTATGAGACCTCACTTGCGGCCTTGAGGAATTTTTTTGTCCCAAGAGTTAATGTCGTGCCAGAACGATATAAATTTCGGCAAGGTGGTCAGGAAAATGGCGAGTCTACGTCACAATACATCGCTTCATTAAGGGAGATGGTCGTCACATGTGGGTTTGGAGAGCTGGCAGATGAAATGATCCGGGACCAGCTGGTCGAGAAAACAAATTCACCTCGCATTAGAGAGCGGTTACTGCTAGAAACGGGACTGACATTACAGAAAGCTATAACCATCGCTACACAGACTGAGTCGACAATGGCGGAGGCCAAGATCATAGGCCAAGGGGCTGCTAGCACCATACAGGCCATACATACACCCTGTGCAGACACAGGATTCGCAGAGCAGCAAAAGACCCTTTAGACTCGCTGGGAGAGGTATTTCAGATCAGCGATCCAAACCGGCTCAAGGGAAGACGTGTGAAAGATGCGGTTCTGGAAACCACACAGCTAATTACTATGGATGCCCAGCAAAGGACGCACAGTGCAACAGCTGCAAAATGAGGACATTTTGCTAAAGTATGCCGGAGCTCAAAACACGTTCACAAAGTGATTGTGCCTGTCGTGAATGTGTTGAGTGTAGATATAAATAGGACTCGAGATGCTGATAAAGATAATGTGCAAAGTACATGTTACTGCTGCCAGGGGAGTGCCCATGGACATTGAACTAATGTTAGATACAGACTCGGCAGTATCGATACTTCCTGAATCTGTCTACAGGCAATGTTTCAATAATGTGTCACTGACTGAGCCAAAACTACACCTGGTTAGTTACCTGAGAAACCCGATTCCTGCGCGGGGTTGCCTGCATGCTGATGTGACTTTCGAGAATCACTGTGCACCTGCTGAATTCTACATAGTGCGGAGCGGCACTGCCATTCTGGGCAGAGACCTGGTTGCTGCACTCGACATGCAATTGCTGAATGGTAGCATCACCTCTACCACCCAAACCAGGGCAAATCGAACTCCAGTCCAGCAAAAGCTGCGCCGCTTGCCTTTTCCTTATCCTGACGCAGCTTGGGAGAAACTGGCAATCGACATAGTGGGGCCCTTCGATTCTGCACCACTGGACTGTCGTTTCGCTATCACACTCATCGATTACTTTAGCAAATGGCCAGAAATTTTCTTCACCTCCCAGGTCACTTCCACCACAGTGATCAAGTTCCTGTCATCTGTCTTCAGCAGAGAAGGTAACCCAAAAGAGTTGATATCCGACAATGGTTCACAATTCACCTCTCGGGAATTTGAAACCTTTCTGAAAGAGACATTACACAGAGAAAGTCAGCAGTCTACTACCCGCAAGCGAATGGAGAAATAGAACGATTCAATCGAAGCTTAAAAGAAAGCTTGCTCACTGCTAACATCAAGGGAAAGACTGGAAAACATTTACAACGGACTTTCTTCAAACATACCGGGCAACCCAACATGCCACAACACAGCGATCACCTGCTGAACTGCTTCATGAGAGAGAGATGCACACCAAGCTTCATGTATCTGGGTTACAGATGCCAAAGGCCAACACACCATCATGCAAAGACACAGCACTCACGGTACAAGAGAAGCAGAACAAGCAAAAGGCGTACACCGACAAACGGCGGGGGGCAAAGGATGTGAACTTTGAATGTAGCTCCTTCGTCCGAGTGAGGAAACCTAGCATCCTCCAAAAGGGACAATCTAAATTTTCAGTGCCTCTCCAAGTTATGGAGCGAAGAGGATATCACACGTACAAACTGTCCAATGGACGGATCTGGAATGCTTCTCATTTAGCATCTGCCTGCCAAGGGGATGAAAGAGACGATACCGAGCAGCCACTCCTTCCTGGCATCACCGCACCACCAGCTCAAGACACATCAGAATCTGTGCCGGTCGGCCGGGATGCCAGAGTTCGCAGACCTCCAGTCTGGACACGAGATCATGTGATGATGTAATCTAAAGTTCTTAGAAAGTAAGAAAAGGAAGCTATGATAAACTGTTGCATGTCTATTATTACTTGTTTAATGATTAATACATGCTGTGGCATTACTACATTTCATCTTCTAGTTAACTATATATATTGTTGGTCACTGAGTTATGGTATGCATGTGGTTAAAGAAAGGGGGACATGTGGTGATGTGCATAGAAGGTACGCTCGAGGGGGCGTGGCCAAGAAGAGGAGGAGTTCCGGGTAGAGGACGGTGCATGGAGAGAATGACAACGGGCTGTGCGTTCGATGTTGGATTGAATAAAATTGTTGGACCTTACTGAATTCTTCATTCTTCGAATACCTTTACGACACAACACCCTGCTTTATGGAAGTGAAGCATCGACCCTCACTGCGACCCACGGGAAGGGATTAATGGGTGATATACTTGACTTCTTCCTTCAGCTTTCAATGCCCTTTGGTCTGAATAGCAGACAAATAAAGAGCTCTTCCGTTCTCTTCCAAGGCTGTCGGTTAAAATCAGAAGAAGAAGACATCTCAGAATTGCTGCATACTGCTACTGCTGCAAAATGAACCTGTTTCCAATGTTATACTCTAGAATCCAAACATGGAAGGCCGAAGTGGGGGCAGACCAGCTCTCAACTACATCAACATGTTGACGAAGGATACGGGCCTGGAGACAGGGGAACTGCACACAGCAATGCTTGATCGAGAGGACTGGAAGTTTAGGATCAATGTCATTGGAGTTTGGGCTAAGAGCCGGCCTAAGAAGAAGAATTGCCACGCTGTCATTTGTGTATCGAATACCACATGAGTGCTCTCTGTTTAGGATGACTAGAAAGATGAAGATGTGGCCATAGATCTAGAATGCTGAGGGTAATTATATTTTTGGGTGGATGTGGCCTTTGTTTGGGCAATTTTCTCATCATCTAGACCCATTTCAGGTCATCATCTGGAGTCCAGACCCATTTCATACGACTTCCTCTGTTTGACTTAAAATTGAGCAATCCATTCATGGTAAGTGGTGATAGTCTCCCCATCTTTGTAAGATGTTTAAAATATATATACTGTATAAAAGAATGGGTGTGTGTGTGTGTGTGTGTGTGTGTGTGTCAGTGTGTGTGTGTGTGTGTGTGTGTGTGTGTGTGTGTGTGTGCGCGCGTGCGTCAGTGTGTCTCTTCCATAACTCGAAAGCCATGAAACCTAACGGCCTAAAATTTTGCATGCATACTAAGGGAACTCCAAGGGAGTGCCGTGCGGTGCGCCGCAGTGTCATCTGGTGTGATTTTTATTCTGTTGATGGTGCTTACAAGCTTACTTACTTCCTGGATTTTGGACTTTGCAGGTGTTCGGAAATTCCAGTGAATAGCCTCGATTAGCTTGCCGTGTGCCGTGCATCATTGGTCGCACCTTACTTTGGAGTTACTGATTAATTGAAAAGTAAGTTGGAAATGTTTGTGGATATGCAGGGCGGGTTCAGAGTTATATTTAAGTCAAAAGTGGATGATGATTATAAAATATGATTGAATTACTCAGAAAATTAGGTGGAGGTGATATAACTACTTTGGTCGCCAATCAAAACTAACAATTCGCAGTTTTCTATGTAATATTATAATGGGATTTGAGGTGACAGAGAGTTGAGTAGATAATAAATCCCGTCATCGTAACTATAAGTTATGTTTTCTTCGTTAAAATTTCTCAGTTTTCAGAGTCGTACTGATTGTATTTAAGCATGTTCCTTTTTAAATTTTTGTCATATAAGTATTTGCCCGAACTCAATTAAGATCAGTTTGTTACTTTTTTTTTGTTTGTTTTTTGCAGTATGTCGAGCAAAAAAAGGAAGTGGTCGGAGGATTACGTGCGGTACGGGTTGACGTGTTTGACGGAACGGGATGGAAGTCAGCGTCCTCAATGCATGCTTTGCAATGTCAAGTTGAGCAACTCCAGCCGAGCACCAGCAAAACCACGGGAACACTTCAAAAAACTGCATGGCGAGGGGCAGTACAAAGACGCAACGCTGGATGAATTCAAATTGAAGAGAGTCCGATTCGACGCAAGTGCTACCTTGCCCACTCTCGGCTTCGTTCCAATTGACAAACCGATCCTCACCGCGTCGTATGAAGTTGCATACCTGATCGCAAAGCAGGGCAAACCGCACACCGTTGGCAAGACACTCATCAAACCGGCCGCGTTGAAGATGGCCAACATCATGCTGGGAAAAGCTGCTGAAAACAAGTTGTCTCTCGTTCCACTCTCAAATGACACCATCAGATGCAGAATCGACGACATGAGCGATGACATCCTCGCCCAGGTAGTTGCAGATTTAGTCGCGAGCCGGACGAAATTCAGCCTTCAACTCGACGAGACCACCGATGTTTCGAATTTGAGCGAGCTCATCTTATTTGTGCGTTTTGTCAAAGGAGACGAGATCAAGGAAGACTTTCTGTTCTGCAAGCCTCTCACAACAACAACGAAGGCAGCTGACGTGAAAAAGCTTTTGGACGACTTCTTCAGAAGCAACGGCCTCTCATGGAACATGGTGTCTGCAGTTTGCTTGGATGGAGCTCCAGCCATGCTGGGATGCAACCCCAGTTTTGGAGTGCTGGTGAAGGCCGATGCACCACACATCATTGTCAGGCACTGCGTCCTGCACAGACACGTGCTGGCATCAAAAAACCCTGCCTCTAAAACTGGCCAATGTTCTGAAAATCGTCGCTGAAACTGTGAATTATGTGCGAAGCCGTGCTCTGAATCATCGCATCTTCAAAGAGCTGTGCAATGAAATCGGCTCTGAATTCGAAGTCCTTCTCTACCACTCTAACGTTCGATGGTTATCACGAGGGAAGGTAGTGAGCCGTGTTTTTGCCTTGCGTGTAGAATTAGCCCTGTTTTTGTGAGAACACCAGCATTGCCATGCAACACACTTCCAAGAGTCAGAGTTCATCCTCGCCTTGGTGTACTTGGCTGACATCTTCGACGCACTCGATCATCTCAATTGCCAGATGCAAGGCGGTGGAGTGAATGTCATCGAATCTGAAGAAAAGCTGAGCGCTTTCCGAAATAAGTTACCATTGTGGAGGCGGCGGAAAGGCTAACCCCCGCTCTAGCAGGGAAAATGGCCTTAAAATGCATGTTGTTGTTGTTGTTGTGGAGGCGGCGAACAGAGAACGACAACTTCGCAAACTTTTCGCTACTGGACGAGTGCGTGAGCGGGATCGAAGATGAGTCTGAAGTTGGAGGCACTGCTGTACCGGGGGAGCTGAAGCAAGCGATTGCCACACACTTGGATGAGCTGGGAAAGTCATTCGATGGCTACTTCCCCGACCAAGAGCAATACCCAGCATGGGTGCGGCAGCCGTTTACTTTCGATGTTGCAACGGCAGATGTCAATGACCAATACCTCAATGACCTCATCAAACTTCATCAGAGCCAGACTCAACAACAACTCTTCGGCACAACAACGCTCTCAACGTTTTGATGCCGCCAAATGGAAGGGTATCCTCACATCGCTAAAATTGCCCTTGAGATCCTCACGCCGTTCGTTACAACGTATTTCTGCGAGCATGCGTTTTCGAAACTAGTGGACATTAAAAGAAAGAAAAGGAGCAGGCTTGCATGCGAAAATGATTTGAGGGTGGCCCTTGCCAAAACGAAACCACGCATTTCCCAGATCACCTCCCGAAAAGAAGAACAGAAAACGCATTGAGATGCAATTCTTCTTAATTTTTTGGTCAAATTTGAGGGGTTCCGCGAGTGTTCAGTGGGTTTCGTTGGGGTTCGGCGCCTTTAAAAAGGTTAAGAACCACTGGTCGAAGGGTTCTGGTATAGGAAAATGTGTTGTTAAAATAGTCCATGTATTCCCGGTGTGATGTCACCCTATTTCCACCAATCTCTTTCCAAACAATCCCCCATCAGTCAGTTCTCGCAATCTTTCTCGCAATCCCCCCATCGGTCCGTTGCAGCAATCCCTTTCTCTCAACCCCCCATCAGTCAGTTCCAACAATCTCTTTTTCTCAATCCACCATCGATCCGCTTCCCCAAGCCTCAATCCACCCAACCTCAATTCATCAACCCCTCCTTCACCCCATCAGACCATTGGTTCATCTCAGCAATTGGTGTATTCTTGTTTTCCAATCAATCCATTCATCTGACTTCGATCTTTTATTATTGACAATTCACCAACCCCCACGTCCAAACCCGTATGGGTGAATGAGTCCCACATTAGGAACAATTAATCCTCAAGATCGGTCAAGTTACCAGAAGCCGGACCGGAAGCAGAAGCGCACCATGCACCATGATCGGAACCGGAAGCACCGAAACCGGAAGCGTGGCGGGAACTTGAACTATGACCGGAACCGGAAGCATGACCGGAACACCGGAAGCACACCATGACCATCCTGGCACCTCAACAATCATCACACGGGACAACGCTTCTCAAACACGCCAAGTACAAGGAACATGAACAAACGCCGTCATTCATTCTACATATATACTGCACAAAGGAACATTTGTGTACAAGGGGAGGGCTGAGAGCTCTCCTTTGCTGCTGCGCATGCAAGGGTTGAATTCTGGGGCTGCGTCTGGGGCCTCCACAGTGAGATGGGGATTTTCCACAGCTGCCTGGCGGGACCCACCCCCACCGGAAGCGCACCAATGGGAAAAGGCTGCACGGGGCTGAAAGATGCTCGGGGGGTGCTGTGCTCGCCTCAAACCCATGACCACTATGAGAAGGCGGCTTGGTTTGTGGCTTTGGTGTGTGTGCCTGGGATGGATTGTTATGAGCGCAGCCTGCTGGAAGGATGGCCTGATGGAAAGAACTGAGCTGGTTCGTGCTGGGTCCAGGAAAAGTCACGCTGGGTTCAGGACAAGTCATGCTGGGTCCAGGACAAGTTGTGTTGGATCCAGGACAAGCTGCGCTGGATCCTAAGAGAGGCGAGAGGAATTCAAAGCAAGGGCGCAGTGGCATCACGGAGTCCCTGGCACACCACACGGTGCCACCTCAATTACACCACATATTTATGACACTACAATGCCCAACCTCCCCATTCTTAACACACCCCCCCCCCCCCCCATTTATATTATTTGGCCCAACACAACCCTGCCTGGTTGTGCAAGGTACACAGGGCGTCGTCCCCATACTTTAAACTGCCTCTTTCTTTCTGTTATGCTTTCTTTCTTCTTCACGGAATGAATGCAGGTAGCATGTGTGTGCCTCTGTGCATGTTAAGACTGTATAAGAAAATGTGCTAGGAGTAAGTCTGCTCTTTTGTGCCTTTTGACTTTGCTTTTTGCTGTAAATACATGCCCTTTCGCCTTTGATTCTACTTTGTGAATAAAAAACGATTGATTGGTTGTTTGGTAAATAAATGATCCTTACATTTTCTAATCTGCTTCATTCTCGTCCTTTCTTTCATTGGTCCGACATAGTGTGTACATAATAGATAGCAGAGAGTTCTGCCTCATTGTTTCACTTCATAGTGGTTAGCCAGCGTTCACTCAGGGTTTGCTCAGCTGTAGTCGGAATAGTTGGAAGACGGGTAAACACTGAGGGCGCGGACCTTAGCTGAGGTCATTGGATCACCAACAGATAACACGACATAAATGGGGAGAGGACGCTCTTAGACATAATTACCCCAACCGGCATCCGCGGTTGCTCAGAAACCCGTCGGTCTGCGGAGTTATCCATGGCCTGGTGGTCTCAGGGTTTGTGGTGGTGGCGGGTCCAAGTACGCACCTCGAGAGCCCGGCGTGTGTGCTGATACCATAACATTTGGTTGTCAGGATTGAGATCTTTCAAACCCCCAGACCAAGTAATATTTGGTGTCTGGAATGGAGACACAACACCCCCTGGCGTCAAACGTAAGATTTAACCTCAGGAGTGGAAATGAACCTGAGACACGATTAACATGGCTCGAAATTGTAATGGAGCGCAGATTAGGGTGAAAACTTATATAATAATTGTGCGGCTGTGTCGGATCAAGGCAATCAGATCATCTAGGTGGTTTTAATTAATGACGACATGAAAGAGAAACCTGGCCATGCAAATGACATTGTGGGAGAAGCAACGGAAGGGGCACAATGGAAACACCCACAGAACTGGAGGACCCCCACACCCACGCCTACCCCTCCCTATACCCACCTTTTGGAAAACATGGCGCAGGATAGAAGGATTGGCATTGCCATCGCAGTCTGGCAATGCCCAGATGATGCTGTTCATGAGACAGATGACGGAAAATATTGAGTTAGGGCAGGAAGTGATAAGGAGCAAAATGGAGGTGATGGGGAAAAAGGTGGATGAGGGATTGGGGAGATGAAGGCAGACACGAAGGCCATGGGCAATGGCACAACGGCTATGGGTGATAGGCTGGATGCGATGGGCAATTACGTGGCATTTATGATCGAGGCAGTATGGGAGGATGTGAATTGAGTGTGGGAGTGTGTAGACGGTGTCCAAAAAAAGATGGGTGTGGGTGAGGCCAGACTAATGAAGGAGATAAGTGGACTTAAATGGGAAGTAAAAGGACTGACGAAGGAGAAGGACCAAATTTGCCTCTGCCTTTGCCTTTGCCGTGCCTTAGCCTGTTGCCTGCCACCCTTGTCATGCCTCCCCAAGGATCATTGTTTAGTGGAGATGCTGCATGCTGCTTGTCAATGCGTCCCTGGGATCTGGCCTCACCAGTCACAGTTAGTGGGGCATCATCAGCCAGTATATAAGCCACAAAGGCCTCAAAAGTCAGCAAGTGGATGAAACAGCGATATGTTGCCCTGACGAGCCCCAATAATGGTTAATCCAGGCCTGTAGCTTCGCTTTTCATTGGCTTGGTGACAGCTTTTGCTTTTGCATTAATGAACTGCTAGATGCCCTTCTGGGTTTGCAAGCATGATGCCGTCATGATGATGTCATCATGCGGTTGGTGTAAGATAGGAGCATATCAATATTTCCACATTTGGTGGGCTTTTCATTCTCTCACTGCAGGCAGATTGGTGGTCTTTCTGTCTTCAACCAACTCCTCTCCGACCTTGTTCCCCCAGCTCTGTCTGTGCTCTGTCCCCCAAATACTCCTACAGGTCACACAAGATCTGCCTGCAACCCTCTTCTGGGGAAACTGCCAAAATCAAGACTCTCTGCTCACCTTCACTCTTTCATTCCTCTTTTCTCCCGCCACTGGAACAAACTCCCACACTATCTTCAATCCCACTCTCCCTCCAGGTCTTTAAAACAGCTGTTCACCACCATCTCTTATCTTCCCCCATCCAAAACCTCGATCTTTTCTACCCCTGTGAATTCACCCCAGATCCACTTTTCTGAAATACCGACTTCTTTCCTGGAAGTCCTAGCAGTGTCCATGTGTTTTATACCTCTCCCACCCCCCCCCCCCCATTCCCATGCCTCCTCCCCCCAAGCCTTCTCCCTCCCACAGATCTCCCGATGTCCCGATGTCCCTGTTCTCTCCTGTTGTACTTGTGTGCTTCCCCCTCTCTCCCCATATTGTCTCCCGCTCCCTTTATTTCGCCTTATGTGTCCATTTGTTTTTTCGTCATTAATGTTAGCTCTTACACGAGCCTCGATCTTGAATACAAAAAAAATAAAAAATAAAATAAAATACATATCTATATACATACATATATACACATATGTATACATATATATATATATACATATATATATATATTGTAACGATTTTGAGAAGTGTAACGGGTTTTGAGAAGTGTAATGGGTTTTGAGAAGTGTAACGGGTTTTGAGGAGTGTAACAATTTTGGAGGAAGGGTAACGGATGTGAAGAGTATGGTTTTGGTATGGTAACATCCTGGTAATGTAAATAATGGTCGCAGCCGTCCTCCTAATTAATTTCATAGAACATACACGCAGGTCACGATATATCTTTTAAATAGTGTATTTCCTTATTCCATGTAGGCTAAGTATGTGTTTTCCACTAGATTGACTTTGCATTGTATCAAACAAAATAAGCGTAGGCCCTTCCAATTTCCCCAAAACCTCCCTTCCAATTGCCTTCCGCATTTTGGCTGGTTTTCTTCAAACCACCATTGGCCACGAGGTAAGGTTGGAGAAGAAAGGCGTGGCTCCACCTCGTCAGAAGAGGGCAGGAGTGAACCGGCCCTAACAGCCAATCAACACCGCGGTGAGTGACCCGGTAGGCGTGCCCTCGGAGCCGGCGGCTTAATTCCGCCGGAGGTGATAAAAGCGACTGCAGGGGACTGCTTTACGAGTCCAGAGGAGAGATGACTGGAGAGAGGCCTTGAGAGATACGCTGGGGGATGACCTGGAAGAGGAGCGCAATCCACCGCAAGCCCTACCTACCTACCTACCTGCCTGCCTGCAATACCCCCCTGTCGTTGGAGAGACTCGCTGAACGGAGGGAGACGGCTCCACCCCAGGAAGAGGAGCAGGTGTGCCGAGCCAGCGCGTGACGGCCGCGGATACGCGACGGAGGTTTTCCCGCCAAAACCGCGAGGGGTGCTGCGGCCTCCGACCTTGCCTTCCTCCACGCGTCCACCTCAGCTATTCCTTCCTGCAATATCCACCGTGTGAGTGTGAACGTCCTGTCCTACTCGTTTGTCTTGGGGATTAAGTAAATGAAATAGAATAAGTTAACAATGCACTGTGTGACTGCTCTTTTCCATCTATTGCTGTAAATAATATTGGTCGCTCTAAAATATTGCTTGTGTGTGTATAATAAATCTGTTCTTCCTCCGTATTCTTCTTCTTCTTTTTCATTCTCTTGCGATCGCTTTAGAGATTTCCCGATTGAATATCCGTGGGGCGATCTGGTCAACGTCGGGTGAAATCGGGTTTTAATCGGGGAGTAACTGTTCGGACGCGGTTAAATACACCACCGCTCGGTCCATATAACATCTAAAAGCCGCGTCTGTAACAATTGGTTGTCAGGAGGTGGGATTCGAACCTGGGACTAAATTTATTTAGCCCAAATTTTGGACACCAATTGTGTTAGTACCGTAACAATTGGTGTCTGGGAGTGGAATTCGGGTCCCGAACCAAATTTTTAAAAACATCTAGAAAAAAAAATTTTTGGTCAAAATTACGAGCTGCCGAAATTTATTTTGTTTTATAAAGCAAAACCCGAATTTTGAGATCGCGCCATGGACAATCAAGGCGATCGGATGTCGGTGGGAGAGATAGACAGGGTGGAATCGACCCAGGACCTCGGGGAAATGTATGTGGAGGAAAGGGAGGAGGAGAAAAATGGCAATGTGGTTGCGGAGGTTTCAGACGCACAAAATGGCGCCCTCGCGCACGTGGTTGAGGAGGCCACGGTCGCGGAACCAATGAGCGCGACCCAAATGCAAGCCTTCATGACCCAATTCATGGTGGAAATGCAGAAAAAAAACGACAGTATGGAACAAATGGAAAGCAGAATTATGGGGCAAATGGGGGTAATGAGGGACGAAGCGAGGGGTACCGGTGGGAAGTTAGACAATAATTTTGAGGGATTAGACAAGAAATTTGAGGGATTAGACAAGAAATTTGAGGGATTAGACAAGAAATTTGAGGGATTAGACAAGAAATTTGAGGGGTTAGACAATGGGATAGAAGGGGTGAAAAATGGGTTAATGGGGTTAGAAAATAGGATGGAGGACAAATTGCGGGAAATAGGGGAACAATCCGCCCGGGAAATCGAACAGATGGGGAACCAGATGGAGGAAATACGACGAGGGGTGAGTGAGGAGGTCTCGGGGCTACGCGAGGAGGTAAAGCGAGGCGAAAAGCGTATCGAGAAAGAGGTGAGAAATAATACGGTAAAGTTACAGGGGGGAATAGAAGACCTGACGAAAGGAGTAGAACAGCTGACGGTGGGACAAAAAGAACTAGCGGACCAAGTGGAAAAGAACACTGCAATCATCGGGGGTTTAAAAGCAACACAAAAGGACATTAAAAATGAATTAATAGCGACACAAAAGGAATGTCAAATGGTACATGAGGGATTGACGAAGAGGTTGGAAGAGGTGACAGAAGTAATGGAGACGAAGGACCGGGAGGTAAGGACGCACATAGAAACGGTTAAAGTAGCAATGGAGGAAGAAATCGAGGGGGCGCACCGGGAGCTGAAAGAGGTAAAGGAAAAATTAGAGGAGGTGGAAGAAGGGGTGAGTGAAATTAAGAAGAGACGGAGGGAAGCTAAGAGGGAGATAAAGGAGGAAGTCATGGAATATGTACAAGGTCTGTGTTCAAATCATGATGCGGTGCTCACTAACCAAATAAAAAGTTTGCAGGTGGCAGAGGAGGTGCGACGAGGTACGGAGGTGAGTGGCAATGTACATGATGTGAGGGGAGATTCAGTCGGCTTGGGGGGTGGTGTAGACCCGGGTGTTCGTGAGGGACCAATGGTAAGATGTATGACTGGTCCGGAGTGTATGGACAGAAGAGGTGTGCAAGGAGGTTTGGCTATGGGAAGTGAGGGGGGTGCTGGTGAGCAAGGCTGTGGGGGTATGGCATGGGTAGCGGGTTGCGGAGGGGCGACCCAGGCATCGACACCGGGAGGGGTAGTGTTTGGAGGGACGGGGGATGCGCGGGAGCCCCCCGGGAATAGCGTACTGTGGGAGCCCGAGCGGTTTGGTCCCGCGTTGATCCCGCAAGGAGTGACGCGCGGGGTCCGACCTTCGGGCGCCCACAAGGTCCCACTCGCGCCGTATGACGGCAAGAGTGATTTGAGGGCGTACCTGGCGCAGTTTGAGTATGTGTGTAAAGGCAACGGTTGGAATCCGGACGAAGGTGGAGTACACCTGGTGGGGGCACTGCGCGGTGCGGCGGCGGAGGTGCTGACAGCTTTACCACCGGGTGCTCTCACCCTGCCAGCTCTCCGTGCGGCTTTAATTAACCGTTTCGGTATCGAGCAGCAAAGCGAGCTTGTTAAAGCTCAACTTGCGCAGCGTAAACGCAAGCCCCAGGAGACCATCGGGGAACTTGCTCACGATATTCGCCGCGCAGTAGGGATTGCACACGCAGACATGGCAGCGAGTTCCCAGGAAAGCCTGGCGCTGGATCATTTTATTCAGGCCCTTCCGGATCTGGAGCTCCGACAACAGCTCGCCATGTGGCGCCCGCAGACCATGAGTCAGGCGGCCGACGCTGCAGCCCGTTGGGAAGCAGCGAGGCCCCTGGCCCGGGGAGGCGAGCGCCATGCAGTGGCGGTGCGTCAGATGGGGCCCGTGATGGGGGGCGGCCCCCCAAGGGGGCCCGCCCCCGACGGGGGCCCTGATCTGGAAAGCATGGTCCAGAGGTTAGTGGATCGGCGCCTGGCGGGACCTGGACCATGGCAGGCGGCCCCAGCGGTGGCACCCGGTAGTCCCCGACAGAGTACCCCAATTCGGACATACAGGGGGGGGAATTTGGAATACCGGAGGCAAGCACCTTACCAGGTGAGGTGCTATAACTGTGCTCGGATGGGTCACCGTGCGTGGGAGTGTCGAGCTCCGCGCCGGGACGTTTCCCGCCAACCGATGCCCTCAACTCCGCCCAGTATCGATCGGCCTAGCCGACCACAGACACCCCCCCGCCAGGGCCCGGGAAACTAGAACGTGCCGGGCATGCAGGGCGGTGTTCGGCAGTAGGGGATGGAGAGAAGCCCTCGTTGACGCGACAGGTCATTCATTGTGGCCAAATTGGGACGGGTAGTTTGACAATTCGGTGCAAAATTGCCGGCGTGGGGGTAGACGCCGTGGTGGACACGGGAGCCAGCGCCACGATCATCAGCCCCGTGGTCCTTAATTCGAGTGCAGACGGCTGGGGTAAAATCCAGCGTCTGGAAAATCATAGTTTGCAGTTGGCTACCGGGGCAACGGCTCCGATCATAGGGCGTGGTTTTGTGACCCTCAAGTTGGGATCGGTAAAGCAAGAGATAGAGGTTTGGGTGGCGGAGGTGTGCGACCCATGCTTAATAGGGTTGGATTTGTTGACTGCCAGCGGTTGTAAAATCGACTTGAGTCGGGGGATCCTGCGATGGGGAGTGGAAGAGCTACCATTGGAGGGGGTGAGCACGGCCGAGAGGGTGGAGCTGGAGGCTCCTGAGGCCGTGACCATCCCTCCGGGGGCCGAGGCCGTAGTGCCGGCCCGATGGTCAGCTCGCCCGACATGGCAGGAATCCTGCGGCCTGGTCGAACCGGTGGCAGCGCTATCCGTACCTGGTTTAATCGTGGGCCGTACCCTTGTAAAAACGGACGGGCCGGTGGTGGCCGTCCGAGTAATTAATATTAGCACAGAACCACGCACTATAGTGAGGGGCACGAAGGTAGCTGGCTGCACCCCAGTTAGAGAAGTCGCGTCAGTGAGGGGCGAGAACGTCCAGCCGAGCCGGCCCCAGGGGGAGCCTTCAATAAGTTCTAGGAATTGGCCCGATTCCATTTGCGAGATGGTAAATCGTAGTAGCATAGAGTTGGGAGGTACCCAGAGGGAGGCCTTACACAAACTGGTTGGGTCCCATTTGGACCTCTTCTCCCTGTCCACCGAGGATATTGGACGTACGGGCCTGGTGAAACATCAGATCCACACCGGTGAGGCCCGGCCTATTCGTCAGGCCGCCCGACGGCTCCCTTGGAGCAAGAGGGCGGAAGCTGACGAGCAGGTTGAAAAAATGCTCGACGCAGGCGTGATCGAGCCCTCGGGAAGTCCTTGGATGTCACCTGTTGTGCTGGTCAAAAAGAAGGATGGGACCACGCGGTTCTGCGTGGACTATCGCCAGCTAAACAACGTGACACTCAAGGACTCATATCCCCTGCCAAGGATTGATGACACCCTCGATGCCGTTGCGGGCTCAAATTGGTTCACAACTTTGGACCTCAAGAGTGGGTATTGGCAGGTGGAGATGGATATGGCAGGGAAGGAGAAAACGGCATTTTCCACAGGTAAGGGACTGTACCAGTTTACTGTGATGCCGTTTGGTTTGTGTAACGCCCCCGCCACCTTTGAAAGATTGATGGAGCATGTACTAGGCGGCATGCCATGGCAATCATGCCTGGTGTACCTGGATGACGTCCTGGTACATGCCCAAACGTTCCCCCAGGCAGTAGCGAATTTGGACCAGGTGTTCGGGTGCCTCAGACAGGCAGGGTTGAAGCTGAACCCGAGTAAGTGCACTTTGTTTGCAAGAGAGGTGGCCTATCTAGGTCACGTGATCGGCCGCGAGGGGGTAAAAACGGACCCAGACAAAATTAAAGCGGTAGAGGAGTGGCCCGCACCATGTACCATCAAAGAGGTGCGGGGATTTTTGGGACTCTGCTCCTACTACCGGCGCTTTGTGGCGAAATTTGCGGAGTTGGCCCGTCCCCTCCACCGGCTTACGGAGAAGGGGACGCGATTTAATTGGACACCGGAGTGCCACGAGGCCTTCCAGAAATTGAAGGGGTGTCTAACATCCGCACCCCTTCTAGCTTACCCCACTAGTAACGGGGCATTTACCCTGGACACGGATGCGAGCCAGGAAGGATTGGGCGCAGTTTTGTCCCAGACACAGGAGGGCGTGGAGAGAGTGATTGGTTACTATAGTCGGGCCTTAAGTAGGCCCGAGCGAAATTATTGCGTCACTCGCAAAGAGTTATTGGCCATGCTGGCTGCCATGAACCATTTCCACCCGTACCTGTACGGGCGGAAATTTTTGGTTAGAACTGACCATTCCTCCTTGCAATGGCTCCTTCGGTTCAAGGAACCGGAGGGCCAAATTGCAAGGTGGTTGGAAAAGTTGCAGCAGTACGATTTTGATGTGGCCCATAGGGCCGGGAAGGCCCATGGTAATGCGGACGCACTCTCTCGGCGTCCTTGTCTGGGGGAAAACTGTAAATTTTGTGCGAGACACGAGGAGAGGGAACAATTGGGCGATTCCGCCCCGATTCTCGTCGTCCGGGCAACCCGGGTGAGAGGGCCAATTTTGCCACTAACCGCGGACGAGGAATTTGGAGAGTTGGCTTGGAGCACGGCCCAGCAGGAGGATCCTGTTCTGGGGCCGGTGTTCCAATGGGTCAAATTGGGGCAAAGGCCAAAGGGGGAAGAGGTCACCCCCCTCGGGGCGCAAACAAAGGCATATTGGGCTCAGTGGCAGACCCTGGAGTTGAAAGGCAACATCTTATATCGCAAGTGGGTGGAGGTTCCCTCTGATAGAACTTCCTGGCTGGTGATAGTCCCTGACAAATTCAAGAACGTCATATTGCAACAGGTGCATGGTACCCGCTCCGGCGGCCATTTGGGCAGGACAAAGACAATATCTCGGGTCCGCCGGAGGTTCTATTGGGTGAATATGGGGCGTGACATACAGGACTGGTGTCGGAGATGCGACGCCTGTTCTGCCAAAAAGGGACCAGCACGGAGGATGAGGGCCCCCCTTCAATTACATCAGGTGGGGGCCCCCCTTGAGCGGGTGGCTATGGATATTCTAGGACCGCTGCCCCGCACCCGCCAAGGTAATAAGTATATCCTCGTTGTAATGGACTATTTCACCAAGTGGCCGGAGGCCTATGCCCTCCCCAACCAAGAAGCAGGGGTGGTAGCACAGGCCTTCGTAGAAGGATTTGTATGTCGGCACGGGATTCCACAGGAGCTGCACACCGATCAGGGTCGAAATTTTGAAAGCCAATTGCTAAAAGATGTGTGCAGACTCCTGTCAATTCGGAAAACCAGGACCACGCCCTTGCGGCCACAATCTGACGGGATGGTGGAAAGGTTCAATCGAACATTGATCCAACAACTGGCATTGTTCACCACCACCCGTCAGGATGACTGGGACGAACATCTCCCGTACCTGTTGATGGCCTACCGAACTAGCCAGCACGGGGCCACCGCATGCAGTCCAGCGTTGCTTATGTATGGGCGGGAGTTACGGGCTCCCGCCGACTTGCTATGCGGTCCCGTGCCAGACACCACGGATACACCGCCGAGGGAGGGGTACGCACGTCACCTGGAGGAAGGCATGGAGCGGGTCCATGCCTTCGCCCGCCGCCAGCTCCATCTGGCGGGGGCCAAGATGAAGCGCAGGTACGACGACCGGAGCCAGGGGAGTCAATACGCTCCGGGGATGAAGATTTGGTTCTTTAATCCCCGGAGGCGGAAGGGAAGGTGCCCAAAACTCACCTCCCCCTGGCAAGGCCCAGGAGTCGTCCTGTCGCAAATCTGTGACGTGGTCATTAAGATCAAAATGGGGCCACGGACCCCCCCTCGGATCGTCCATGCCGACCGGATAAGACCTTATGCCGGCGAGCAGGCGCCCTCATGGATCGCCTCGGCTCTAGATGCCGAGGCAGGACCCAGTACCTCTTGCGACGGGGGCTCGTAGCGTCAGAGGACTGGGGGGATGGTAGTAGGAGATGCCCCGCTGTGGGGGGGATGGCAACTCTGTCATCCCTCACCAGTGGGGGCAAATGCGCAATAGTTTATGGGGTGGCTATGACAACCGAGCCAGGGAGGGCTTGGATAATTGTAGGGATCTAGCGAAGATGACATTAGGTAACGTTAAGATTAGTTAGTGACTGATACCTGTAGTGGGGACGCAGGTAGATTAGTGTGGATTATAATGACGTGGGAGCGCAATAGTTTAAAGGGACGACTGGGAAGCGCAAGTTTCAGAGGGGAGAAGTTAGCTGAGATGATGCCGTGTGTGTGAGGATTGAACAGGTGAGAATGGAACAGGTGTGATTGCACAGGTGTGCAACTGAACAGGTGTGTGGAGCAGTGTATGAGGGAGTAGTGGTGATTGCGTGTTGTGTTGACCAAATGGTCCAGGAAGAAAGGAGGGTGCAGGTGGCACCAGGTGAGATTGCACAGGTGTGCAACGACAGGTGAATGGAGGGCAGGTGTATGGAATAAATGGTATGGAGTATTGGAATGGATGGTCGTGGAGTGAGTATGGTGGAAATTGTGGAGTGGAGTGGATGGTGCGAAGGTGTGAATGGGGGAAGAGTGGACCCCCATCACGGATACCCGGGGCGGGTAGTGTAAGTGTTAGGTAGAGGGTATAGGTAAATTGTAGTTGGATATTGGCATCTGTGGTGCGGGTGACAGAATGGTATGTGGATGGGTGCGTTGGTGTTGTGGAAATGGCTGGGCGTGTAGCCTGTTAGTGTGTGTAGTTGGTTTGGGCACTCCACCACTGTAAGGATGTCGGCCAGGTGAGGCCGCAGGTGGGCTCTGGGAGCCGGTAGTAGTTGTGTGGATGGGGCCCGAGGATCCGGAGGACGGACCCGGGTAGCCCAGTGCCAGAGGGCACCAAGGGGTGACAGAGCCAGG